>NC_044330.1:88736915-89039946 GCF_007399415.2 Gopherus evgoodei
TGTAAAAAGCAACAAAGAGTTCTGTGGCACCTTATAGACTAACAGATGTATTGGAGCATGAGCTTTCGTGGGTGAATACCCACTTTGTCAGACACATATAATGGAAATTTCCAGAGGCAGGTATAAATATGCAGGCCAGAATCAGTCTGGAGATAACGAGGTTAGTTCAATCAAGGAGGATGAGACCCTCTTCTAGCAGTTGAAGTGTGAACACCAAGGGAGGAGAAACTGCTTTTGTAGTTGGCAAGCCATTCACAGTCTTTGTTTAATCCTGAGCTGATGATGTCGAATTTGCAAATGAACTGAAACTCAGCAGTTTCTCTTTGAAATCTGGTCCTGAAGTATTTTTGCTGTTGGTATTTTTAGGTTAAGCCATTTTGAAGACATGACAAGCCAAAAAGATCAATAAGGAAATGTTCAAATGGTGAGATCATTCTGTGTCTCCCAAATGCCACACACTTTCAGAAAAATTCTACCTTGGCATAAGATCCATCATGTGAAATATCATGCAAACTGGTTTAGTTTCAGCAAAGTTGATGGTGGGTCTCAAGATTAAGCTTATAATGGAAGGCTAACTTCAGTCTTCCTTCTGGAGAAACTAGAAACTCTTCATCCTAGACTAAAAGTGCCAACAGTCTTCATCTCATTATGCAGAGTGAGAAATCCAGAATAAACAGGTGAAAAACTGTGATTTTCTCCCTTTTACTTCATTGTTCTTCAGATTTTGTTGTAAATTTGGAAGATTGTAATGAAGCAGTCAGCTGTTGCATCTGCCACGTCTTCAAGAAATACAGCATGACTCAGAAAAAATATAGTATAAATCCTGTATCTTTGTAAGGTTCCAGCCATGACACAAGAACTATGGTATAAACTGCCTTTCCTTTTTACCAAAACATATATCTCTGGCAGACATATCTATATGGGGAAGTACATAGGCCTGACTGCTTTGACACCTTAGATGGTTATTTATACTGATGTGAGGTGGTTGACACATACTACCGTTCTGATATGACAGTATTTTACACCTACTTTATAACTGTAAATGATGACCCAAGATGCAAGCTAGTGGAGAATCAGGACCAAATCTCTATGTGTGCTTATGGAAATACTATCTTATAGTATTTGTATTGTAAATAACTGTGTGCATGATAGGTAAGGTAGCCTTGAGTTATGCTTGGATCCGATTTATCTGAGGATTATTTGAAAATATTTTCATTAAGATGCCTACTTTGCTTATACCATATATAGAATCAACAACATTCACTTCTGAGTGCCATTACATGAATACATGTTAGTTCCCAAAAGTAAGAAGACAGATTCTCCTCCCTTTCTTTCACATTAAAGCTGCTTACTTCAAGGAAGAGAGTAATGTAGGCAGCTTGCATCCAGCAATACGTTTCTGGGGCCATTCTGCAACTCCAAGATGAGTCTTTCACTGTGACCTGAAGGTGACAACCCTCTAGCTCAGTTTGGAAATGAATTCCATAGCTGAGGATCGTACATCAAAAACACCTTGTCCCCCAGTTCCTGCAAAAACAGCTCATCCCCCAGTTCCCGCACCTCGTTCCTCAGTTCCATCACATGCATATCCTTACAGAACACAGCTATTGTGGTGGGGCATGAAAAGGGGTGATAAGTTTTATGGTAAAGCCTTGTCCATTTAGGGCTTTAAAGCTATAGATCACCTTAAGGTGGACCCAGCGTTAGACTGCCAGTAAATACAGAGCATGAAGCAACTCAGTTGATTTATGGAGTAAACAGTTGTTATTTTGGAAATGTCAAGTCGTGCCACAGATGTGTTACTAACCTCTTTACAAATCACACTGCCATGACGCAAGATAAGCCAACCTAGCAGCCCTTTGTAATGGAAAAATCATTTTTAGTACATCATCCAAAATAGTTAGCCACATAATTGTCTCTATGCCAACAGACCAAGTGGTTTTGGCCTCGCTAGTCACATATCTCCCTTCTCTTTTTATTCTACTTCATTGGCTTCTTATCCTTCTCTTTTGATGCTTTACAATTTGTATTCCTACATTAAATGCAGTCACCTAAACCAGTACTACCCTTCTTACCAAACTATTCCTCACATTCACTTTTGCTCTCTTGGTTCATCTTTTCACCACAATTCTTTCTTGTGTTCCCATTCCAAGGGCCAAAATATTGGACTTTTGCTTCTTCTACTCACAATTCTTTGAAAATCTCCTTTTTAAAAATTACTTTCTTCATATTTTAAATGTTCTCAAAACCTCTCCTTTCTCCTCCTAATGCCACTTCTAATGGCTTGAGTTCCTTGTTCCTTGCAATATTTTGTTTTCATCACCAGTTACTGATATATATTTTATTGTTAATTATATTATTTCATTCTATTGTTTGGAGAATCAGGTTTGATGTTCTAGTCCTGGTCCAGCTCAAAATATAAACAACATCATGACTTTTAATGTGGTGGCATAACTCCAAACAGAGTTTGTGTCCGCATTTGTTATGATTTTGTGCACAGATTAGGTATTTGCCCATGCAAATGGGCAGCTGGATACATAATTGGCTATTTAACACAAACAGGCACCTATCAAAATCACTGGGTGTATATAGCATACCTATTTATGTCCTTTTTTTTTCCTTTTTAGACAAGCAAATTTTTGAAAATTGGGTCATAAATATATAATGGAATGTGTGTGACGTTCCAAGCACAGTAACTAGGGTGACCAGATGTCCCGTTTTTAAAGGGACTGTCCCGCATTTAAGCCCTCCTGCAGGCATCCAGACTTTTTCTTTAAAATGGGCAAATTGTCCTGTATTTTCTGTCTCCCCCGCATCAGTACTGGTGGGTCCTGTTGCTGGCTGGATCCCTGCTTGCCAGCCATCTGCCCACCCACCAGCAGTGAGTGGAGGGGGCAAGTGGGCAATGACGGGGGTGGGTGTGCAAGGCTAGTGGTGAGGTGAAGCAGCAGTGTGCTGGATCAGCTGTTCCCCCGCCCGTCAGTGCAGCCCCCACTGTATGCCGGCTCTTGGAAAGCAGGGTCTCGCCCTCTGTCCTGTTTCCAGTCAGCTCTGGTTGCGTGCTGTGAGCTACGGTGGTTGGCGAGTTCAGGCAGGCTCCAAGCGCCAGGCGCGAGATGGGTACATATTGCCTCTGCTGCCCACCCACTGGCACTTTACGTGCTCCCTCTCTCCTGTCCTCTCTAGGGTTGCCAACTTTCTACTCACACAAAACTGAACACCCTAGCCTCGCCCCTTCACCGATGCCCCACCCCCCACTCACCACATTCCCCCCCCCCTTGGTGGCTTGCTCTCCTCCACCCTTTCTCACCTTCACTGGGCTGGGGCAGGAGGTTGGGGTGCAGGAGGGAATGGTGGCTCTGGGGTTGGTCTGGGAATGAAGGTGAAGGAGGGGGCTCCAGGCTGGGGAGGTGGGGCCGAGGGATTCAGAGTGCAGGAGGGAGCTGCAGATTGAGGCAGGGGGTTAGCGTGCAGGAGCGGGTGAGGGCTCTGGAGTATGGCTGGGGATGAGAGTTTCAGGGTGTGGGTGGGGACTCTGGGCTGGGGCAGGGGTTTGGGGTGTGGGAGGGGTGAGGGCTCCAGCTGGGGGTGCAGGCTCTGCAGTGGGTCCAGGAATGAGGCATTTGGGGTGCAAGAGGGGGCTCTGGCTTTGCGGGGGCTCAGGGCTGGGGCTTGGGTGTGGGCTTACCTCAGGTGGCTCCCGGTCAGCGGTGCAGCAGGGCTAAGGCTGGCTCCCTGCCTGTCCTGGCTCTGCGCTATGCCCTGGAAGCGGCCAGCAGGTCCAGCTCCTAGATGGGGTGGGAGGGGAGACAAGAGGCTCCATGCGCTGCTCTCGCACACAGGCAGCACTCCCCCAGTCCCCACTGGCTGCGTTTCCAGGCCAATGGGAGTGTGGAGCCGGTGCTTGGGGCAGGGACAGCGCGGAGAGCCCCGTGCCCTCCCGCCGCCCAGGAACTGGACCTGCTGGACATTCTGGGGTGCAGCACGGTGCCAGGAACAGGTAAGCACTAGGCTGTCTTAGACCAACAGCACTGCCCACTGGACTTTTAACAGCCTGGTCGGCAATGCTGACCTGAGCTGCCAGAGTCCCTTTTCAACTGAGCATTCTGGTCGAAAACTGGACACTTGGTAACCCTAGTCCTCTCCCTGCTTTGCCCCTTCACCTTCCAGCCCCACTGATGTGCCATATCCCCCTGGCTGGGTGCGTCCCACCCCCAGTGCTGTGCGGAGAACCAATCCCTGGCCAGAGCGCTCAGCTCAACAACAGCCTGGCTGGCAGGATCTTTCCTTCCCCCACTGCCTCTGGTGGAGCCAGCACCCCAGCAAAGCCCAAGACCCTCCGGCATACGGTACTGGCCAGGAGGAGCTGAGCCCCATGTGTGCCAAAGCCCCGCATAGCGCTGGCACAAGGAAGCCTCTGTGCTCCTCAGCTAAGCTCTGGAATGGCTGGACGGAGGGAAGCGATTTCCAGCCCGTTCACACCATGGCCAGAGCAGCCCCCACTCCCCCGGGCAGGGGCTTAGCACCCTCTTCACACACACACACCACCCTGCGTCTTGCCCCAGGGAGTATGGGGTTGCTCCATCCCCTAAGCATCCGCCTCTGCTGAGCCACCTCTCTGGCTCCCTTACTGAAGCCCCTCCAGTCAGGTTCCCTGGGTCCTGGTGCACAATGCACCCTTAGGGCTTAACCCCTTCCTGCCCATGCTGTAGCTAGAGGCGGCTGGGTTATGTCGGTGGCCAGCAGCAGCCTGGAGATGTTAGCTGTCTTTCAACATTGTGCAGGCAGGAAGGGACAAGCTGCTTCCAGCCGGGAGGCAGAGGAAGAAGAGAGGAGCTCTGCAAGAGACACAGGCCAGATCAACCCTCCCCATCCCCACCCTGCAGCTGGAAGCAGTTTCCATCCTTTCCCTCCTGCACAGTGTGGAAAGGCTGCTGCTGGCCACTTTCTGGTGTGAACCCTGGCAGAAATCTGGGGAGGAGGGCCAGGTGACCTGTGTGCCTCCCCATGTGTTGGCTCGGGAAGGTGCGGCATCAGGTTCCAGGAGAGACAGGTCTGTCCCGGGATCCCAGCCAACCAGGCATGGAGGGTGGAGAGCGCAGGGCAGGGAGAGTCAGGTTGCTCGGTCACGCCCCATGTGTGAGAGAGGTGTAGAGGAGTGTGTGTGTGTCACCTCTCCCCGTTTGAACTCTAAAGCCTTAAAAGATAAGAAGGTAAATAATAAGAATCCAACTATGCAGTATTCCTTTTTAACAGGGGCTCTGTCAACTTGATGTTAATTTGAACATTCGTACTGCATAGTTCTGATTGATTGTCATTGAACTCACCTGAATATATGAGTAATTTTATCAGGTATCCCACATTCAACATAGGGAAATATGGTCACCCTAACTGTAAGCCACTCCTATGGAATGCTCTGATTCCACCTACCTGGGACTTACAAGGAAAAAATGGGCAATTACTTAGGCTCCTATGTATGTCAGGGAATAAACAGGATTAAATATTACACTATGAAGATGCTTTATCACAAAAAGAGACTGTTAGGATCACGTTGGATAGTACCGAGGTGAGGTGCAAGTGGGAATCTAGCAACCACTTCCTTCCCAGGGGCAGCTTCATCCAATTTGCCGACTGGAGGCTCATCCACAAGGCCCAGCTCAACTGCATTCCACTGAACGGAGCCGTCTGCCATGGGAATCTGGACAAGTGATGTAGGAAGTGTGTCTATGCCAATGAGACACTACCCCATGTCCTGTGTAGCTGCAAGCCCCATTCCAGAGCCTGGCAGCTGCAGCATAATGCCATCACAGATTGCCTAGTCAGATCCATCCCATCACCTGTAGGGAAGGTGGCTGTGAACTCCGCCACCCCCAGAACCAATAACCAACTACGACCGGACATCATCATCATCACCACTGAGACAAGACGATGATCATGATGGTGGACGTCACAGTGCCCTTCGAGAACAGAACCCCAGCCTTCCGCGATGCCCAAGCTCAAAAGGTGGAGAAATATGTCCCTCTGGCCAAAACCTTGACAGCTAAGGGTTACTAGGTTCAGACACATGCACGGATCGTCGGAACCCTGGGTGCAGTAATGGGCGAGTTTTGAGAGAATGCAGAATCAGTCAGCACTATGCTCAGTTGATGTTGGATGCCATCAGGTGGTTGAGGGACATCTATATAGAACACATCATTGGACATCGGCAATACCAGGACGGAGGAGCTGGAGTGCCAATGAGAAGCATAATCAGGAAAGTACCTGAAATACTTTCCTCATGAATTGTATTTTCTAAATGGACAACCTACCCTAAATTCTCAATTACTGAGGAACAATCTTCACTCATTGCTATATTTGCTTTCCACAACCAACTGTCTGTATAACCTTTCATGAGTAATGTACCCGAATACTTGGATGCTAAGATCTAAACTGTATTGTTAAAGTTATTCACCTAAATTTGGGTTATTGCTAATTACGTACTATATGTATCTTATGACTTTTAAAACAAACTTTGTATCTGTAGATAATCTAAGCACTATACTCAGATTATAGACCTTTTTTTCTTAACCTGTGTACTATATAATTTTTTAACATTTGCTTTACTAGTGGTTAGGGAAGGAAACCAAGCTCAAGAAACCTGAATTGTATTCCCGGTTCTGCCACTGATTGACTATGTGACTTTGGTGGACAAGTCACTTCATCATTCTGTGTCTAAATTTTCCCATCCACAAGATGGCAATAACATTCACACTCACCCCACCCCCCGCCCCGCTTTTAAAGCACTTTGTAGTTGCAAGGGAAGGTGGGGAGGTTTACGCCAGTTCAGCCTATCTTCTTCTAGGTTTTTCTGTACCATCTCTCAAAATCTGATCATCAACATTTTTGGAGCCATCTTGTAGCAGCTGTCTTGACCGTACACCTGTGTTTGACTTGAAGTGGGAAAAAGTTTAGGGAGGATTATATTGTAGATGCCAGAAAATAAAGTCTCATTTGTTCCAAGATATTTTTTCCCCTCCCTTTCTTTTCACTGGTTTATGCCTTACTCATGACACACAGATTACAAAGACAAAGCATATTCTGGAGAGCACAAAACCCTAACTGCTAGGCATATAGCAAAAGTTTCCATGAATCTATGTTGATCCTGGACCTGCACTTGCAAAGCTATATTGATTCAGGACAAAAATAGGCCTTTGGCTGTGCACTATGGCTTTCCATAGATATCTACTCATCAGCAAGCCAAAGCAAACTGTACTAATATTGAAAAGATGCCATTTTGAGCAACTAGACAATACTAAGCTTGGAAATGGCTGCAGCTGCGGGGTAAACACATAGTCAACTACAATTAGGGCATACTCATGGAGCAGGGCATTCTCCTTTTAAATTCAAGAAAATACAAAACAATACAAAACTATCATATGTGGGATTTACAAAATGGGGAAATAGAAAGTAATCACCAGCAGAAACTGACATGGATAGCAATGTGACCAGCCATTTCTGTTCAACAAGCAAAAGTCAGGGGGATGAACAAGTGAAGCAAGTTACCAATGACTTTGTAGAGTGTACAGCTGGGCCACTCACTGCTGCCAACTTGCTCACTCCCCTGATTCCTTGGCTTTCTTCACTCCACAAATTCTCTCTCTAAAGCTAGGACACTCGAAATGTGGGCCATCTATAATACATCAACCTGTTCCCTAGGCAGTCTTCCACACTTCCATCCCATGGGGTGAATTTTTACAGCTATATTGGTGCTGTTTGCCACCATATAGTACTAGCCTCATGCTGATGAATTTTACCTATGTCCTTCCTCACAATAGCTCTCTTACCCTATGCTCACTTTCCCTTTATATATACAACGCCCTTCTATTTATCCTCTGGGGCAGTTTGAAGCCCATACTTGATCATAGTGTTAAGCAAGTGTTGTATTTTAAAGATGTTATCTTTTGAATGACACATAGACCTGAAGACCTATCCCAGATATGAATTTATGATTTTGTGGCAAACTCTTGCCTCACCCTTCCTTCCACATTTATCATCATTCAGCTTTCAAAATAAGTATGTAGTCTTTCAAAAGACAAAATTCAGGAGCTGAATAAAACTCATGACACTATGCATACAGTATGGCTGTAAATCCAACTCTCTTAGAACATTCAGTTTGATAACTACTTTTATTTGCAGGGACGCCCGGGGGGGAGGGGGAGGAAAGCAAGTGGGGCAATTTGCCTGGGGCCTCGGAGGGGCCCCCATGAGAGTTTTTTGGGGCCCCTGGAGCAGGGTCCTTCACTCTCTCCAGGGGCCCCGGAAAACTCTCACTGGCCTGGGCCCCCGGAGCTTCTTCCGCTCTGGGTCTTAGGCGGCAATCAGCGGCGGAGGGTCCTTCCACTCCGGGACCTGCCTCCGAAGTGCCCCGAAGACCCATGATGGGGGCTCCTTCTGTCCCAGGACCTGCCGCTGTAATGCCGGATCTTCGGCAGGAATTCGGCGGTGGGGGCCCCCCACCGCTGAAGACCCCAGGCCCCCTGAATCCTCTGGGCAGCCCTGTTCATTTGCCTATATCACCTCTGTAGTTTCTCCTTGTATAATAGCCTCAAATTCTTGTGCTAAATTATTTTGTAGATTTGCTAGGTGTTCAACAGCTGCCATGAAGCACTTTGGGATCTTTTGCCACGAAAGAAGCCATGTAAGATACTATTTCCCAAATGAGCTGGTCTTGTTTTTCCAGTTAAGCCACCAAAATGAAGCAACATAAAATCCAATTGAAATTTAGCTGTATTCAGGATCCCACTGCAAGGACTGTTTAGTTACATATAGATTCCCCCCTCTCTCTCTCTCTCCAGAAACAACATATATACTTCCCCTATATATGGGTGAGGATAATGAGTTATGAAAATGAGTCTGCAAAATAGTTCCCAGCAGAAGCATCACCTATTTAACAGGATGAGCTTTTCTAGCAAAAACTGCCAGCTTGTTATAGGATTTTAACCAGGGCTGTGCAAAACTATTTAAATGCAGACAAGGGCTTAAGTTTCACTGCATTCTGCAATCATCAAAGGAGGGTATTTGCATAACCACAAAATTCACGATTTCTCCATTCCCCATGAAAACCTTGAGAGAGCACCACTTGTCCCCAGAAAGGAGTAGGGGAAAGGTCAGTTCAGCAAGCTCCCCTTGTGAATACATCCAAATTAAGCAGAAGGACCCATAGAGTATGGTGAGAATGGAGGCAAGAAAGAAGAGCAGGTTCCCTTGCTGGATGGAATGCATCAAACTTAAACTTCCAAGCAAATCAGCAAGGGCTAATTCATTTCCATTCCCTGAAAATCAAACTGTAGGGTGGTTCTGTTCACAAACCCCATTCACAGAGCACATCCTACATGATGAGCACGTCTTTCATTTTACATGGAGATTGACCTGGTCTGAAGTCAGGCATCCAACAACCACTGAAGTGCAGGAATGTTTTTAAATCCAAAATCTAGATCAAAATTTTGCACTCTGCCTCTCTTTCTTTAATGGGCCAACCTGGATCTGAACAACCCTGAACCTTAGGGTGTATGAAAACTGAAATGATTTTTGAAAAGAATATCATTATTGAGGAATGAGAATTAGGACTACCCATCTACAGTCCTAAATTCAGACCCCATATTGAGCAGTGCATCCTAGAGCTCCCTGTGAGTGGGGCATTTGCAAGAAAAAGTTACCAGAGTACAGCTCCATTCTCTACTGAAATCTAACATTGACACAGAGAGAAAATAAAAAGATTCATTAATATGATAATAGTTCTAACACAAAAATTCTTGGACTTCAAAGAGTGACCTTTTCACAGGGTATGCTGTGCTGAGGTAAGTCTGCTATGATTCGTTTTCTTGTCTGTCAGTGCAGGCCTGGCTGCTTTGAAGAAAAGGAGTTTTAATGTGTAACTTGCTGTAGCTGTGGTGGTTTATTCCAAAAATCACACATTTTGTTATGAGAGGACTCAGCTTCTAACATGCCATACAGACCTATTTCATAATCCATCCTGGCCTGACTTGAACCAAAGATGGGGGCAGAAGGAAAAGAGAGTACTCTCATGCTCTTAGCATTGGCTAGCATCTCTCTTTGCTGGCACTTCTTGTTCACAGGGCTGGATCTTGACTGACCTAAAGCTGCAGCTGGGAGACCACATTTAATAGGATATTCTTTTTACTGTAGGTGTGGCAGGGAACTACTTAGAAGGTGCAAGATGATTTTCCAAGTGCCAGGCTGCCATCTGCCATGTTCAGAACTTAATATGTTGTTTTCAGGCACTTGAGCCTTAGGAATTGAAAACCACAGAACACTGCAGAAGCTGGGAATTTTTTTATTTGTGCTAATTACTCCCACCTTCTGCTAGGTCTCTAGCAGGTTCAAAAAAGTTCTGTTAATTGTATCCACCTGATTCAACAGAGCCAAACCATGCAAGTACCAAAATACTGTGAGGAAGACTGTACTTGTCAGATTTGCAATTTAATTTTGCAGACTCAAGAGAGTAATTTACTTTGGATTAGCTTCCAGACTCTCAGGTGTTAATCTTAACTTAAGTTCTGTGGCCTGATTCTCCTCTCATTCATACTGATTTTGCATCAGGGAAACTACCCTGAGCTCTTCATTTACACCAATATTAGTGAGAAAAGAATCAGATCCTTCAGGTTCAAGGACTTTTAAATTGCTAAATATAAATTGCAACTTATAAATGTTAAATATCTGTCTAGTTACTATACCTGGAGTATTGAATTTCACTCTGAATGATCCCAAATTCCATCACATTTGGAGGAGAACTGGTCAGAGCTTCACAGTTCAACTAGGGCTCCATTTCTCTACAATATCAGTCTGTGAAAAACAAGTCTCATTCACCAACAATCAATTATCCCTTGTACATGCACTAGGGTTTCCCAGACAGTCTCAACAATCTCTTTAGGAGCAGCCAGGACAGAAACTACAGGCATAAAAATTTAGAGAGATTGCAGTAAGAGTTGCAATTATGTTGTTGTAATGATTGGGAACACTAGATGGCGCTCTGGCATTCAGGTATTATATCCCTTGTAAAGAAGATAGTGTGTTTCTTTGCACTTACAGTGACATTTTCTCAGTCTGATATTCAAGTTTGATAGGCACCTGTATTCGATGCAGATCATGGATTGGGATTTTTATTTAACCATTTGTTTCCAGAAGTAACACATTTTTGTTTAAAAAATGTGTCACCTAATAATAGAATGATTGTTTGTTATTCCTGTAAAAGAGAATAGTTAGCTAAACTATTGCATATACCAGATTTAGGCAGTTACTCTTTCATTCAACCTTCACTACTGTAGATAGTCTAAAAGCTGTCACTAGAACAAAATATTATACTGAAGTCTTTTTCCCTCTCACTTCTAAATATGATGTATACTGAAATTGAAATTAAATTTATGAAAACCTCTTCACCATATTTTACTGATTTTTTTGTATTACCTGAGCATATGAATATCCCTAACATGGTATTCAAATAAATCAATACAGTGTTAAAATGCCATAAAATCAGAGCACATCTCATCTAATCTAGCCTCAGTATTGCTTGGAGGTAAAGAAATATTATTATCCACGATTTCTATATCAGAAAATTGAGGCACAGAGATTAAATAACTTTCCTAAGGTCACACAGGAAAGTTATGTCAGAGCCAGGACCAGAACCCAAATAATTTGCATTCCAGTTCAGTGCCTTAATTACAAGACAATTTTTTCGCTCACTCTCAGCTACAAAACACGTAAAGCCTCACAGGAGCATGACAAGTGACTGTTATCAAGTTCCACTCAAGATTTGTTCAGAACATCAAAAGGCTTTGAATAAGATAGCAGGAATGTTACCTTCAAAAGACAATGAACATTGCACCATTTCCAACACATTCTTATGCAACTGACTTCTCTGTTTCTGAAAGAATGGACAGTGCAGCATCTTTATAGCTGGACTCCAAATTTTGCCAAAAATCTTCAAAGTCCCCAGAAAACCATGACAATAAATGTCCTTCAAGAGAACAACATCATACAGATGACTTTACATGGAATTTTGGAGGTTTTCCAGATCCTTAAAAGAAACCAAGACCATGCAAAAAGAAAAGACACAACAAGCTGTGATAAAGTATCAATATAGAACAGAGGGCATGACAATAGATAAGGTATGGGTGACGAAGTTCAGGAGAAAGAGAAATGAAACCTTTATACAAGCAAAGACAAATACGCTAGGGTATAATCTGAAATAGTAAAATGCAAAGAGATTTAGATGTGAATAAAGTTTGAATTAGTCAATGGGGTCTTGAAGTTGATCTAAATTCAAACGCATTCCTACTGAAGTCAGTCGAATTACATCATTATAAATACAGTAAAGTCAAACTGAGGCCCAAAGAATCTAACCATTTCTGAAACCAACAGATTAGCAGGTGCTCAAGAGAGTCAATGTGAAGAATGAGCTCAAATTTTCAGGGAATTAAAGCACTAATCTTTCACTTCTGCAGACCTAGATTCAAATCTTGTTTTAGCTCATAAACTAAAATGAGTTTGGTGGTTTCATTCTAGTCTCCGTTTGTGCACATCACAAAACTATTGAAATTGTCATGATTGGCAGACTGTTTAAGACAAGACCAGTTCTAGAATAGCGGGAAACGTTGTAAGTTAGGATTGAGGCACACTAGCACAGCTGTGTATGGAATTTTACTGTCTTTGCCCACACTATGGCTGGCTAAAGTCCAGCGTTATTACTCCCTCACATTCACAAGTATCAAATTCATATTAAAAAAATAAGAAGAAATACAGAATGAATTATTAAAGTCACTGAACCTAAATCATACTGCCCTGATTCACACCGTGCAATTCCAGTGAAGTCAATGGGGTTGAACAGAATTTATTTACACCATCTTGTTGCTTGTTTTGACTCACTTTGACCACTTTACCTACCACATTTAATATGGATTAGTTGAGTCTAGGCATCATTGAGCCTGATCCTACTTCCATTTATGTCAATTGAACAGGACTGAGCCTCTGGTGACTGAGTCTGGAAATGTGCTCGAATATATTATTACTACACAATATCATGATGTCTCCAAGGCAAAAGTTCACTGGACAAACTTCAGTCAGATAAAAAGGAGATAGTAAGCCAGGTGTCAATAAATGAAAGCACATCTAACTCAAGAGTCCTACACATCTTGCATCGATCTAGGCTGTCACATTAAGTAAAGTCAAGATCTAAAATTACTGTGCCTGGACTAAACAACCAAAGATTTTAGAGTTGGTGGGGTGGGAAATGAATGTGGTTTTGTGAGCAAGACTCTCTCATTCATCCTGGCAGCTTGGGCCAGGATGGGCAGCTGAATAAGGCCTCAGTGACAAAAAGGGTGTTGCAAAACTTGGAAACATTTTGACATCTTAGAGACAGCAATGGAAGGGTGTCAGGAAGTTGAATTAAAAAAATAAGGGCACCAGCAGACTGAGCCGCTTAATGAATTGTTCAGTTTGACAACTAACAGCCATAAATAACATGGCTCCACAGTTACAGAGACTTGAATAAGATTAGCTGAGTGGAATTAAACAAAAGCAGGAGTAAATGTTTTCCCAGCAATGACCCAAAAAACAATTAACAGTAGTAGCAGCAGCAACAGCTCCTAATCCCAAGAAAAAGGTTATCCTCCCTTCTGCAAAACAGCCATTCTCCCTGAGAGTGATTCTCACTCCCAGGCAACATTGATGCTCAAATACAGCAAACAACAGCCTTCTGCCCTATCAGATTACCAGAGTCTATTCTAAACTCCCCAAAGAGTTCAAAAAACTAAGGACTTGTCTACTTGGGGGGTATAGTCTGTACGAATTTGAATCTGGGAGGATTTAAAAAGCCTGCAAACAAACTCATAAAGTGCACTAACTCCCTACATAGTGCAAATTCTGGAAGCCTTTTTTAAAGTGTACTAAGTTCGATTCAAATTGAGTTAGCACCATCTATTGTTTTTGGGCACGCAATGCTTTCGTGCACTACTTTGACAGCCCTCCAACTGCTATCTCACATTGTTTTGTGGGTGTCTGTGACTGACCTGTTTACCTGTGTGCCCTGCACTGTCCTGGAATCAAGTTGACCTGGTGTCCCCTCCTATGCTTAAAACTGGTGCAGGGCCCGGATTGGCTCATTTGCTCCCGGATTTGAATATATCAGCCTTATAGCAATATTACTGCAGCAGCCTTACAACATGTCTGGAACAGCCACTTGGAGCCATGGTGAGATCCTTGATCTCCTCGCCATCTGGGGAGAAGTGACAGTGTTGGCGGCTCTTGAGACCAACCTCAATAATAAGAAACATTTTAAGGAGATCATAAAGTAAATGGCAAAGAAGGGTCACAGCTAGGACCTCTACCATTGTCTTATCACAGCAAGCAGCTAAGAAAAATGCATTAAATAAACTCCCAGAGACAGCAAAAACAACTATGGCAGTGCCCATTTGAGCTTTCTATTTTAGGAGGAGCTGGACATGATTTTTTGCCAGCACACCACTACAGAACCCCACGCCCTTATGGACAGTAGTACTACTGCTGCTGTCATCACTGAGGAAACTATGGTCCCTCCAGGGATGGCTGCAAGTCATTGGAAGAGGATGACAACAAGGAGGTCAGTGAAGAGATTTCCCTGAGCAATCAGGATCTTTTCAAAACTAAGGACTCTGTGGGTGGCCATGTAGGAAGCCAGGCCAATTCCCAGCCCCAAGCCCAGCCTAGGACACAGGAGGAAGATTTTATCCAGAGGACCTCAGCATGCTGGCCAACAGCAATTTGAAAATGGCGCTAACCTGTCCATAAAGAGAGGAAACACAGGATGGAGGAAGCAGAATCCTGGATTTTTGGAGTTTGATCCCAAGTCCCAGAATTCCACTGGCTTTCACCTGGCTTCCTCTATGCATCTGTTCTGATAACTGGGCTGAAAATTTACCCTAATTGTAGATCAACTGTAAAATGCGAATGAAAGTTCATGAGATGTCACAATAACCCGTAATACCTGTTGATAAGAGAAGATGTCAAAAATCAGAGCCTGCAGCAGAACCGGTGTCACATCCGGGACACGGGCAATCAGAGCTAATGTCAGGATTTGTGCCAGGTTGGGTACCAGAAGGCCAGAGTCTGAGACAGGCCAGAGGGCAATCAAGAGTCAGGCATCAGGAAACAGGCAGAGTCAGAGGTCTTTTGCAAGTGGGATCTGAAGTAGAGACAGGCAGGCAATCTGTGTTGTTGCTCAGAGAGCCAGTCATGGCTTCCTGGCTTAAGTACTGGTGCCAGCCGATCAGTTCGCTGTGAGGAGCTGCCACTCAGGTTCTGCTGGGTGGTATTTCCTGCTGAGCCCAGCCTCATAGGGTCCTCCTTTGGGAGCCCAGCCTAAACCTCCTGTGGTCACACATGGTCACACATTCTAGCCCTAAAGTTTCTTACAGCCAGGCTCCAGGCAACCTAATAAGGACAATGGCCTGTAGGAAGCTGCCTGATTGGGTAGGCCAACTGATTGGCTGGAAGAATCAACAGATTGGCTCTTAAGCTCAGCAGCTGGTCAAAGTATTCGCCAGCGGGTGCAATAGCTCTTGGGCCTGCTTGTTCCCAAACTTAGACCCACCCCTGCTCCTGCCTTGCCCCATTTCAGGTAACCTGGCTCTCACCCTCAGCTCTGATTCCTGACCCGCAACTCCAGTTCTGGCATCTGGCTTCTGACTCAGGTTCTGATTCTAGGCTCTGACCATTGACTCTGGCACCTGACCTTTGACTCCAGCTCAGATTCCTCACTACTGACTCCTGCTCTAGCCACTGGGTATGACTCCTGCTCTGAAGATTGGGCCTGACTCCTGCTGCAGCCAGTAGGCATGACCACTGGTGTCCTAGGTCATATGACAAAAGGTGCAAAAGTAAGACAGAGACTGGGCTAGGCCTACTGATATAACTCAAGGACTGTGTTAAGATTACGACTGGTGAACAAGAAAAGTGTAGGACTGGAAATTAATGAACCAAAATTGGTGTATTGGAAGTTAGGCCTAACTGGTGGACAAAATAATGAGAAGATGAACTATTCCACTCATCGCTCTCTTCCAGGGTCCTCAAAAAGAGACTCTGTGGAAAAGATCTGGCCTCCATAATGCTGTGTACCCCTTGTCAGCCAGTGTCATGGAAGGAGCCAGCTTCACCATCCTGGCTACCACCCCAACCATCTGTCAGGACCCAGGTATCTACCATGACATTGTTGTGGCTTTAGCATCCTGATCCTAAGAGATGTCCTGACCAAATCAGGCCAGAGAGAGCAGCCTCCACAAGCTCCAGCTGCATCCCACTCACCAACTGGGGATGTGAGACTATGTCACCCACCCCTGTGTTCTTTTTCTTCCTCACTTCATTTCTTTCCCTCTCCTTTTGCATTCTGTCGAATGAGTCTGGCTTAGCTGGCCATGACTGCATATTTTGCAACACTGCTGTAAACCTGTGGCAAGAAAGGCAGCTAAATGTAATGCCCTAAACAGCCCTAGACTGGTACAAGTTTGCATGGTCTCAGTGTGTCTGATGGGGCCATGTGCTATGCCTGTGTTTTTCCAGCAATGGGTCTGCAAGTGAGAGTTAACACCAGAGACAGAAGTTGCATTTTCTATCTTTGCGGTTCTTTTCTTTCTGATTGTGGGTGTTTGTCTTGTTTTGCCTTTTAGGAAAGGGGACTGGATTCTAGCAACAGCAACAGTGATAGCTTCAGCCTATTTCAATTAACTTCTCTTTTCCCCCAAAAGAACAATTATTACCATCTTCGATACCATTTAAGAGACTGTCAGACATGGGTTGTTTTTTTCGCCAGTGAAGGGGAAAGGGAACAAGGGAAGTTGTGAAAATAAAAGCCTTAATACTTTACATTTCAAATGCTTTAACTGATTCTCCTTCTTTTTGTGCATCTTTAATAAAAACTCAAAAAGACATTTAATGATGTGTTTGCCATGGTACTTGTCGCTCTGTCTGGAGTGGTTCATGATCATGAATACCAACCACAGGGCAGACTGTCAAGAAGCAGGACAAAGACCCCAGCGTCTGCAAGCATCTAGACACACATGAGCTACAATCTATGGCTTTAAAAGGTGACTGAGGGCTGGTCTACACTGAGGGTGGTATTGATCTAAGATACGCAACTTCAGCTACGTGAATAGCGTAGCTGAAGTCGAAGTATCTTAGATTGATTTGCCTCGGGTCCTCACGGCACGGGATCGACGTCCACGGCTCCCTGTGTCGACTCCACTACCACCACTCACTCCGGTGGTGTTCCAGAGTTGATGGGAGTGCATTCAGGGATCGATATATCATGTCTAGATGAGATGCAAAATATTGATCCCCGAAAAATCGATCACTACCCGCTGATAGGGCGGTAGTCTGGACGTTCCCAGAATTGTAGTAGTCTATCAGCTCTGAATGCCTGTTAGGGCTAACCCAATCTGATCCTGGGGATCTCTGCTTCCGTTTCATAGCTCCAGCCCTGTGAGAGTCCAAATAGCAAAAGAGATGAAAACTTTTCTTGTCACCTATTTTTATTTCCCACTTCCAGAATTCAAACTGATGGGATGAACTCTTTTGCACAAAGCCTCTTCATGGTGTGAAGGGGAAATTAATAAAGTCTTTGTATTGTTAGTGGCCCACTTAGTTTGGATAGCCCTTCTCGATGTTTAGGAGATGATCCCTCTGACTGGGTTCACAGTTTCTTATTTTTACAATTATAAAGCAGAAACTTAAATCTCACTTTATATCTTGTGATAAATATATTATAAGTGAGGTTAATGCATGCAGCAACTTAAATCATTTTGTAAAGTGTAAAGACATTGTTACAAGTTTAATACCCATTTTAACCATACTAACACACAAGTGAAACAGACTGGTTTCCAGCAATGAATCTGTCCGTGCTCAGCTGAGGCCTAAAGCCTTGGCAAGAATTAGCAACTGGTTTGCCAGCGTCACAGTACTAAGCAGACTGAGGGTTCTATATATCACAGCCGACACCTTGTTTAAAACTATATAATGTGGGACAATTACAGGATCATGTTAACAATTTTGACTCTTTTGGCCTCTTCACTCCCTGTAAATTAAAAGAAGACACCCTTCAATGTGTAGTGAGAAAAATCCCAGAATGCACACAGCTCAGCAGTGAAGCAAAGGACCATGGAATATCTGCTTGAAATACCACATGCTTAATGCACACAATGCACACTGAAAGACAGCACAGTTGTCCCATGTACATGCTACTAGTATGGCTTGCGTATTGTGCACCAACTAGTGAGCATCAACTACGTGCAAACTAAACTCCTCGTGTTGACGAGCCGTAAGAAGGTGAAATAGGTTTTGCCCCTAAAGAGAGCCTGTAATACATTATAGTAGCAGGGGTTCGATGTGGAGCTCCCAACATTTAAATACACAAAACAACAATTGGCAGGTTAAGTGCAATCATTTGATTTATGAACAATCAGAGACACAGCGTAAGCACCAGCGGGCCTATGGCCAGATTTTCAGGAAAATGCAGCACTCCCAAGTGAGACCATATTTTCAAGAAAGCTCAGCGCCAGTTTAGGCTCCTAAATAATTTTAAAATTCCAAAAGCTCACAGTACCCAGCAACCTAAACACCTGGGACCTAGATTTTAAACTGGATTCCTGCTTAATTTGATTCCTTCAGGTCTTCATACCACCAGAGTTCACTTCAGTGTGAGAGCTCTCTGGAAAAGCTACCGTAGTGAGAAAGCAGAGAATACATAGACTAGAGTGACAGAATGTACTCTATATATGAAATACCATAATGAACTGAGCAGTGTTTGTTATGCGCACCACCATCCACTGCTGAAAACAGAGCTGCTGTACTGTGCCAAGAGCTGTATATCGCTAACCAAGATTCTGCTTTATCTCGAGTGGTAGGGTAGGTGCCTTGGTTTTAGAGCAGGAAAAGGCAAGTTTTATTTCTGTTGTTGCTACAAAGATCAAATTGGTAAGGGTGTGGAATTTAGTAACAAGTATGATGTCTTAGCTCCCCATGGATTTGTTACAAACATATAGCTACACAAATCTTGTAATCACTTATTGTTTCATGTTCTTCCTGGGGCTACTTATTGTAGGAGGTCTTGAAATAAAAGTTATTTTTCACTGCTGTGATTACAGTAAGACTGGGGGGGGGGGTGGGCTTGTCATATAACGTCATCAACAAACTTACACATCTAAGGACTTTGGACAATTTTTTGTACAGTTGCTCCTCAGAATCATATTTCCAAGCCAACAGCCTTTCAGTGCATAAGTGTATGGCATAAGGCAGAACTGTGTGAAACTTACAAAATGATACCAAGGTACATTCAACAAATCTGGGCTGAGTTTCATAAATCAGGGAAGGATTTATGGTTTCACATGCAAGTTAAACTCAGTAGTTTTGTACAATTCCAACCTCCCAAAATAGAAGGAACTTGCCAGTTTCCAATGAGTTTCACTTAGAGATTTTGGGTTCATTTGACACAAACTCATAGTGAAAGTCTGAAGATGAAAACCCCTACAAGCAAAATTTTATCTATATTTCAAATGCTCCAAAATTTGGGGTGAGGGTTGCTGAGTCCATTTTAGATTCAAAGTACTGAGGCAGATGGCAATGCCTCCAAAGTGCGGTTGTGCTCTATTCCACTGTTTTTATCTATGCACTCTACCACAAATTTACATGACTGAAGACAAAAATGAAAAAGGTTCATACAAAGCCCCCAAGAAATGAAACTGAGAGGTTCTACAGGGGTCTTAACCAGACAACATTTTAAAAGTCCTGTGTGACTAACATTCTGAGAAAGCCTTTGGTATGCACTGACCTGTCACGAAATAAAAATCGGAGACCTTGGGGTTTTATGGGTTTGGTTTTTCTTTTTAACATTTTGAGGTTATATAGCAGGGAAACATTTCACAGGAGCAGTAGAAGCTCCCTCCTCAGTCACCTCAATGAAGAACAGTTTACACTGAGATCTGTAGCTTTTGGCTAATTCACACCATTCTACCTCAAATGCTTACACAGGTGTGAGCCATTGAACCTGGCTCTTTTGCAGAGCTCCTCAACAGCTGTGGGAGAAAAACGTAACACGCTCAGACCACAGAGCAAAAGCAAAGGCAAACCAGGCAAGAAAAGGAAACAAAATCAATTGACTTCTGCTACTGAATAAAAACTTTACAGCTGTTTTTAAAAGGTACTGAGCTACCAATTTGCTTTTCTATCATGCCAGTTATTAGGCACACTTCTGGCTTTAACAACAGTTAACTGCTCCATTCATTTGCATAACACAAAGAGGAATACGGAGTCTGTATTTAACTCCAAATTCTATTCACCAAGAATTCACCGGAAGTTATCGAATTGCATGCCTCACCAGGATGACACCTAGCCAAATTAAAATATACCTGCAACAGAATTTGTTTTCCACACATGAGACAGTAAAATTCTGCATGCCCAATTGTAGCTGATTCAAGCAATAATATGTCCTTTCCTATCTCCCAAGGAGATTCTGCTTTTAAAAGGTTTTTCCATCCAGATCTATTTGTTCTTATGACAAAAAAACTATGTAGATAGTGCTCAGATACCATGAAATACGAGTATTACTTATGGTCTGATTTGAAAATCAAAATACAAGTGCATAAAACAGAAATAACTGCAGTAAAGTGAGATCAGAATCCTGCCTATTAATATAATAAACTATAATGAACATGAGCTCCTGACACTAGTCCTCCTCTCACAAAATAGTGTTTAAAAAAACATAGTGTCAAGTATTCGAGGACTAGCCGTGTTAATCTGTATCCATAAAAACAACAGGGAGTCCGGTGGCACTTTAAAGACTAACACATTTATTTGAGCGTTTTTTTTTAATCTTTTCATCTTAATTGCACCTCCTAAAAATAAAAAAAAACAACCCAGGCTTCCCACAGTTTTCTTTTGCCGATCAGTCTTCCTCCTGACATTATACCTATTTTCCCTAGCAGATTTAATCATACAGGTTGCAAGAAAACATCTTTCAGGGATGCTCCAGGATGGTAATACCATATTTGCGACTTCTACAATGTTCATGACAGATGTGTCTTTTTAGTATGAAGAATGATAAACTGCCCTCAAAACTCCTATTAACATTCAGAGAAATTCCATGACAAGATCCACATGTTATAATCCTATAAAACATCCAAAGCAACAGCTGATCCTTATGAGAACAGACTAAACAGATCTCTCTTATAAAGAATATTAAGAACATTAAGTTTCAAATGCTAACAATATGATCTGCTCAAAAAACTTAAACTCTGAGGAATACAAAATATGTTTATATTGTTGCCCCTTTGCCGACAAGCCCGAGGTCCTTAAACAGAACTAACTGCAAATTGCATAGAAGCAACTCTTTGCAGAAACCTCAGCAAAAGCACCACAGCACTGTTCTGTCACAAAGCAGCATCCCTTAGACCTCTATCTTTCTTAGTCCCTTCTCAAACGGACCTATTAAAACACACTGAAATCCTGGCCTTACTTATATCAATTGAAGTTTTGCTGTTGACTTCATTGGGGCCAGGATTTCACCTAGGTGCTTTACCTCATTCATTCCCTTTAACAACTGTCTAGATGCAGTGATAATTTTATCCTGGTTACTCATACACCACTGACCCATAATTTACATTACATTAGTATATGCTGACATAGTAACAACATACACACATAAACACACCTATAAAGAGAAAGCGAGAAAGCAGTATATTTCCATATGTATATTTACAGACATATAAGTTGAGGTTTTCAAAGCAGTCTGGGGGATTTAGACACATTTCCTATCATAGTTAATAAAAGACAGGTGTCTAAATCCCCTAGGCCAGCAGTTCTCAAACTTTAGCAACCCGAGGACCCCCAAGCCTACTGATGGTTTATTTACATTTGAAGAAAAAAATCCACCCCCCACTCCACCTTTCCAACCACGTCTCCAATCCTGTCCCTCTTCCCCATCTCTTTCTGCCCCATCCCTGCTCCCCCCACTGCTTCCTGCATGCTGCTGAACAGTGCAGGAGGCACTTAGAGGGACGGGGAGGAGTTGACCAGCGGGGCCAGATACTGCTTTGAAAATCTCAACTATACCATTTTTCCTTACATGTTAACAAAAGCAACTATTTCTTGGATAAAAGCCAAATAATAATGATAGTACTTACAGAAGGAGTGAATCAAATGACATCTTGTAAGTTTTGATTGTGTCACTGATGTAACTAAGTACAAAGCCTGCAGAGCAAGACATCTGATCACAACCTAAGAAATAAGAATACTGTTACCTCTTTTTGACCTGAACGATTAGCCAAAATTCAGGGTTCTGTGAGTTGTTTTGGTTAGGAGGAGGAATTGATGATGGAGCCAGGTATTTTTGATACAATCCTGCTTATTTACAAAGAATGTAAATAGTCCTGTTTCCCTCTGCATAGCAGGAATTGCGTATCAGGAGACAGTTTCTTTGCTCAAAGCTCCAAACTCCTTTCTAGCTAGCACTTGGCCCAAAAACTAACTCTCTCTGCTTTTTGTCAGAACCACACTACTAGTGCTTCTGTGGCTGTCTGGTACTTCCTTGTTGCCTTCTCACTCTGCTTCTCTGGTCTTTCTGTCTCTTTCACAGATACAAAATGGTACCCAGCAAAACCCTTCAGCCCGCATGTGCCTTTTTTGGAGAGGGAGGGCGGGGGGGGGGGCAGCAGAGACTGCTATTATTTCAGCTATATGGTTCCATAAAGGAGCTTAACTGTTTCTTACACTTATCCCACATGAAAGGCAGCTGCTACACCATCAGTTTCAATGACATTTAACTCAACCGATAACATATAAGAAATAATTGTTTTCTTATATTAAAAATATTCACGTTTTCCTTCTAAAGTTATTAAACACCCAATATTTGACCAACCATTATATTTCTGTCATCTGATTTGGAATGTCCTCAAGATTTTAAAGATCACCATATTTGCTGAGAACTTTATGCATTGGGCCATTATTGTGTACTCACATACTTGTGAACAAACTGACATTGATGAAAGTTGTTCCCTAGAATCTGAGAAGAGAATTCAGGTCATGATAACTAACAAACACCATTCCCAAATTAGAGCTGAAATTATTGGTAAGCAGCAGAGATCAAGTCACACAAGACTGTATGACTTAGTGAATTACCAGGAAAAACTTTATATATTCAAGACATTCCACTTCGGTTTGGGTATTTAGTGCTGTAGCTAAAAACTTTTCCTTATGATAGCTGGTGGGTAGCCTATATAAAATAAACTAGGGGTCTCAATCCAGTCTCTTGTAGATATCATTTCACATCACAAAATGTGCCATCCAATATTACCTTTGCAGGTAGTTCCAACACAGAAGTAAAGTGCTGCATAGGCACAGAGATTGAGCCACCTACTCCAGTTCCTGTGGACAAGTGCTCACATTACAAAAGCCACCCATATAGTTGGCATTACTCAGTCCTGTTGTTGGATCCCTCAGTAAGGAGGCCAAGGACTGCATGACCCATTGAGATGTGCTTCTGTCTAATCGTGTCATGGTTTAGGGAGGCAAATTGGCAGGTCAGTGAGAGGGAAATATACACTTCCCTGGCATATGCTATTTGGTCTGAGCACTTTGTCCCTGGATTATGGGCTTCTAGGGTTTCACTAGTGCATAGAGGCTGCTGCACTGGGCTTAATTTCACCCTAAGAGAATATTAACAATGATGGAGAATAAAAGTACACCCCAAAAATATACTATTTTTCAAAGTGTCTCAGCAAGTGTCTCTTTTGCTTTCAGGTCAGCTATTTCTTCTTGGGGTGGATTTGTTCGAATTTCCCCGCTATCAGTTTCCTAGACCACCCAGAGAATGAACTAACTGCACTGAAAAAAATAGAAAGAAAAAAATAGTGGATTTTTTTCACTTTAATTATAGTAGGATGCAGTGCCTGAAAAACAACCATTACCAAAGAAATACTGCAAAATGACAAATATTAATATGATATTCCATAGAACATTTAGATGTTATGACTATTTTCCAGCTGAAACCTCTCCAATTTTTCTACAAGGTTTTAGTCCAGGAAAATTAATGATGAAAATCTAGACAGTACTGTGTGAACTATTACATATATGCTGATGATTCTCCAGTTTGTGCTGCCTTTGGCATAACCAGTTTATAGGATTTAAATTATCTGAATTCTGGCTAGCATCTACTATTGAACACATAAACAGTAAATCAAACTTAACACTTTATTAGATAGTTGAAGGTTTGTTTTCCTGCAGAACTGGTGTAACACATAATACAATCATACATATTATTTTTTAATCAACCACCCAAAATTGTGCTAGAAGCTTCGCAAATAGAGGTCTGTAAATAATCAAATGTTTTGGTTTGCTGGCAAATTTTTTTAAAGATTTTTTTGTTTCAGGTCGAACTGAGAATGAATTGTTTTGAAATGTTCAGCAAATGGAAAAATAAAAAAATATTTTTGAACAAAACATTTAGTTCAAACCAGAATTAAATATTTCATTTCTACTTTGAGATTATTTTTTATTTAAAAAAAAATTTAAACAAATTTTATGGACATTTTGAAACAAGTCCTTTTGAACTAAAAGAATTTAAATGCTTTCCTTTGAATCTTCAACACATTTTTTTTCAGATTATATTGTTTGTTTGTTTAACATGAACATTTTGGCAAAACAGACATGAATTTATGAAACATTTTTGTGTTGCTAAATTGGCATTTTTCACTGAAAAATATATTCACCAAATTTTTTTTGCCCACTTCTACTCACAAAGCCAACAAAAAGTCTCTGGCCCTGCAAGAGCTTACAATGTAAAATTAAAACTAGACCCAGTCATGAAAGTCTACATGGGAAACAGTGGATACTGGACAGGACAAGGGGTACACAGTAAGAACATGTATTAGCTTCTTTGGTTAAGCACATTCCACAAGGCTTCAGGCCTTTTAATCTTTTATATATCAACTTTTCAGATGACAACAATGAAAATTGTCTTTCCCTAGGATAACATTCATGGTGGTGTGCTGGACTTGGATATCATGGGAAAAAGTTACAGTTAGAGGAATAGATTGCATATTATGTAAATCTATATACTAAGCCTGTTGTACTAAGCTCTGAACAGACCAAATCCTGCTAATTTTACATGAACAGCATCATTGGTTTAAATGGTTTGTGCATATGACTCAGTTCCAAATCGGACTGGTTACCAGCGATGGTTATAGTGGGTGAAGTGCTTGTAAATTACTGTAAGAACAAGAGATTTTCCAGATTATTTTTCTTTAATTCTTGTATCCTGCACTGGCACAGGCCAGTATCTGAGGTTTCAGAAGGAGGCAAACCTCTTTCTGGAGAATGCACCTAGCTGTATATGAAAACTGCTGTAGATGGGAAAAATTAGTTTGGGGAAAGATTTCTTTCCCTGGTCCTCAAAGACAATGAGTTTATACCTGCTAGTATGAGGGTTGATCACCCTTATCATAGTCTAAGATTAGATAGCTGCACATATGGTAATCAACTTATCCTGTTCCTTTCTCATTCCATGCACAGTATGCTGATGATTCTTCATGGCAATGAAATGCAGAGAATGAATAGAGGTTGAATAAGGAACTGTTTTCTTTTGTTTTTTTATGTGTCATCTAAATGGATTCTTCCTGGGGGAATTCTGCACCACTGCGCCATGCAGAATTTTGCAGAAATTAATGTTGTGCATGCAGAATTTCCTTTCCCGCACAGAAATGGGCTGCAGTGCTGTTGATTGCTAGTATGGCTGCTGGACACGGCAGAGCCCACTCACACATAGACGACACGGCTAGGGGGAAGGGGAGGTTTCCCGGCAGTTGCAGTTCCCCACATACCCTGAGAAAGGAGACGGCAGTGTGCAGGAAACTCCAAACAAGCCTGGGACCCAGCATTAGGCTGTTTTTCTCTCTCTGGATCCCTGGGCTCTGGAGGGGATGGGGGCAGGTGTCTCAACTGGCAGGGCATGGCTGGGCTCTGGGGGTGAGGACGTGGTGGTATCTGGGCAAGGGGGAGCCCTGCAGCTGGGTTTGGGGGACGGACGGACAGGGTGTGGGTATTTGGGCCGGACTGGTCTCAGGGGGCATTGTGGCTGGGATCTGGGGGTAGGAGTTGTGGGCAATACATACTTGAGAACATTAGAGAGCTTCAGGAAGTAGTCAGGTGGAAAGGGAAAAATCCTATATGGGGAGCTGATATGTTTTTGAGAGTTTGCTTGAACAAAGAATCCAGTTTATTATTATTATGGACCACTTCCCTGAATCAGATCAAGAGCATCACTTCACCTTCCATGACCGCC
The DNA here is from genome assembly GCF_007399415.2 of Gopherus evgoodei. Lineage (NCBI taxonomy): Eukaryota > Metazoa > Chordata > Testudines > Testudinidae > Gopherus > Gopherus evgoodei. The sequence goes on from NC_044330.1 coordinate 88,763,272, forward strand.
GTATTATAGCCCCATAAGATTCCTATATTTAAACCATCTAAAATATGAGTTATTAGAATGCAGTGGTATGTATATGTTATTAGAGAGATATTTGGGGGAATACTGTGTGGATTTTTGTCTAAGCAGGGATGTACTGGGTGATTTGAAAAGGAAATCGCAGTAATCATAGTTAAAGTACCAGAAGTCATAACATTGAACATTTCTTTCAGTTGGATTCTGATAGGTAGATTTAACATAATAAACAAGTCTCTTGTTACTATAGCAAAACAGCTGTCAGATGTTCATAACATTCTGAAGTTGATTGTGTGTAAAAAGTTTGAAGAAATAGAGTTAATATGTTTTTGAGTTTTAAATGTGTAAAACAATATACTGTTGCCCCTTTTTGGCCTAAACCATCAGCCAATATTTGGGGATTTGTCTGGTTGTTTTGTTAGGAGGAGAAATTGATCATGAGTCGGGTATTTCTTTGGCAAACTCCTGCTTATTTACAAACAGTACACAAATTCCTGTTTCCCTGAACATAGTAGAAAGAAACAATTGCAGCAATTTCCTTGCTTAGAAATCCAAGCCTGTTTTTCTAGTGAGTCCTGTGCCCCAAGGAGCCCTACCTCTGTTTCTCAGAGCTGTGTGCATGACTGCCCCTCTCACTGTCTGCTGGCTTTCTATCTCTGCCACACGTGGACACACATTCAGCTGCAACCAGTCAATCCCCTAGCCCCTCCATTTTCCCAGGAAAACTTCTTGGTCTACATAGCTTCTGCTCAGGCCTTGCCATGCTGCCCATTGCTTCAGGATGTGGCTTCTTACTGTTGTAGCTATCACTACATAAAAAGGCTCCTTCCATTTAGCCTGAATGAAGTATACTCATTAGCTTTAACCATGTCTGTGACTGATGGACCCATTAACATCTTTTAACATGTCTATAATATTTTCTCTTCTGACTACCAGTTATTCAGATACAGATAACTCTGAACAGTGATCTTCGAAAGTTTTAATATCACATGTAATAGTCCTTAGTGAGGAGAGGTGTCTTTGGCAAGATAAAGCAGAAAATTACTGCAGAGTATGTTCGGTGGGCATCTACTAAGATTTATAGCAGAGCTTAATGAAACTATGCATGATGGAGAGAGTGGGAGAATTTCCGTTTCTTTCCTGCCTGGTTGGCAGTGGCAGCTACTGGGATAATTTGCATGAGGAAGAGTGCATTTCAAAAACAGTAAGTTAACAGCAAAATTCTCCAGAACACAGTATTAACATCAGAGACAAAAGAAAAAAACCTGAGCATAAGAAAAATAAATAAAATACTCTCACAATTCTCCACAATTTTTGCTGTAATTTAATTTGCTGCAACTCAAGTTCTAAGCTTTTTTTAAAAAAAAAAATCTCTTCAGATGGATAGACAAAGTCCTCCTAATGTAAAGTGATACTCTGATACTCTTTCTTGCTACAACTAGCTCCTCATCCAAAACACATTATGTGCACAATCATTATTACTACTACTTCAAATGAAAATGGCTATGTAAGAGCTAAGGAGTATTATGATGAAATTGGTGGCAGGGGGGGGCACTGCTCCCAACTTCATTCACCTTAATGATGTTGAACAGTTCTTTATTGGGGCCATTTAAATGCTAACATGATTTACAGAGCTGCTCAAAATTTTTGCATAGTTTGTCACTGAAAAAAAGGCCTTTTTTAAAAAAAAGATTTCATGAAAGTTTTTTGGTATTACTGAAATTTTCATCTTTTTTCACTACATTTTCTGTGATTTTTTAAAATCAAAATCCTTACCAACATCATTTTCAAAATAGAGATCAAAATGTTCTTGTTGCCTTAAAAACATGTGTTCAGTAAACAACTAATTTCAATTTTGGTTTAAAAAAGATAAAAATTTCCAGAAATTTGTGAGTTTGAGAAATTTGTCTGTGTGACTCTTATGAATTCTGGTTAATTTTATGAAATTGCTGTATCACAGAGCTGGCCCTTTCAGGGGAGTTAGGGACCAGTGTACCTGTGACAGGCCCTGTAACAGAGAACGAGCCAACTCAGACCCACCTGGAAGTGATTAAATTCTTAGGTGGCTGGTTGGCAGCTAGTTAGTTAAACAACCTGGTAAAGGGCTCAATTAATATAGTTCCTAGAGACAGGAAGCTCCTGAGGAGAGCTCATTGGAAGGTGTGTTGTGAGGGACAGGGAGCAACCAGTGACTGGAAGCCCAGCCTACCAAGATCTACATGTAGCCTTGGAGAAAAGTTACAGCTGACTGATCTCTGCAGACAGACCCCTGGCTCCAGAGAAAGATCCTTCCCAGGTAACAGCAAGAGGCCTGACTCCTGGGAAGGAACCCAAGACAAGAGAAGATGGAGAGGCATGGTGGACCCAGGTAGGAAACTGACTCTGTCTCCCAACTAAGGCCGGGGCTACACTTGGGGGGGTCGAACTAAGATACATAACCTCTGTTGTTTCTTTAATCAACTAGACCCAACAGAAGGATCATTGTTCCATACATAAAGCCTCAGTGAACTTATTGATGACATTAGGGGAAACTGCAGCAGCAAGCCATTTGCTACCACAGCTGCTGTCACACACCTCCTAGACCAGGAACTGAGAGTCATTAACATGAATAGCCTTTAATTCTAAGAATTAGCTATAGAAAAAAATCTGATTTATTGACAGAATGATGCAAATAATTAATTTTTTTTAATTTGTCAACATTTTCTTGGAATTAACTATGAAGAGGTATTGAAACAAGGATTTGTTTTTAATTAAAAAGCAATCTTTCTGGCTCTTTTGGCTGCAAAATCAGTAATAATGTCATCGCATGATAAACAAGAAGTGATGTCCTGTTGGATTGCAAGAATAGCAAGACCAGTCAAGCATTCCTGACTCATTGTAGAGCAGAGATAGTTTTTAATGAGCTTTAGGTTTGAGAAACTCCATTCTCCTGATGCTACTGTTAAATGAATTGTCAGTAGAATATGAGTGGCAATGTATACATTAGGATATATGTCAACAAGTTTGCTGGTATGAATAAACAGTACAATGTCCATCTGACTTTGCATGTGGCAACATTGATGATAATGTACTCAATTCTTCATACAGTTCAAGTCCATTTAAATCACAGCTATCACCATGCTTCAGGAGGTTCTCTAGGTTCTTGGTTTTTGTCATTAGCTGCTCTTGTTTTCCTATTTCATTGAATTTAGTTATGTCATACAAAAATTGAAACTGTTCATGGTGTGCCCGTAAGGTATTAAACCTTTCCTCAATGGCAGATATTGCTTTATCCATCACAACATTAAAAAATTCAACCTCAAATTTCTTTTCTGGATCTTCTATGTGCTCATCTGCTCTTTTATATTCCACTTGCAGTTTTTTTCTCAAAACTCTTGTCACATTCGGACATGGAAATTTTGGTTCTATACCGAGTGCCTCTGCAAACTCTTTTGCTGTAACCTGTGCTTCTTTGAATCCAGTTTCTCTGTATTTCACTAAAAAGTCATGTGTGTTGTTTAGCAAGGTAAGTGTTGAATTGAGCTGCATTGTTGGACTCTGCATTATTTTGCTTATACTTGAGATTTTAACAAGAATATCATACCAGATTACAGCAGATGTTAGAAACTTGAAGCTGGATATTTCAGAGGCCAATGACTGTGCTTTACTTTTAGCTTTTGGATCTCTGGCATCTTCCAAAATAGCAACCAATGCTTCGTAAACTTCCTCAGATTGATATCTCAATGTTTTTACACTTTCTACTCTGTTTTCCCAGTGTGTCTCAGATAGAAGCTTAATGGTAATACCACTGACATATGCTCTGAATATTTGCCATCGTTGAGTGGAAGCTGAAAAGAGCATATAAATGTGTTGCAGTGAACCAAAAAAAGAAATAGCTTCTACAGAAGACTTGGCCATATCACACAAAATCAAATTAAGGCTGTGGCATGCATACAGAACAAAAAAGGCTCGTGGATTTTCCACCAGCAATCTAGCTTGCATGCCAGAAATGCGTCCTCTCATATTGGCATCATTATTGTAGCCTTGTCCTCTAATGTTCATTACAGATAATCCCATTCATTTTAGTTCATCAAGGAGATTTTGAAGAAGTCCAAAACCTGTAGTGTCTTCTACTTCTAAAAATGTGATAAATGATTCCTTAACTGGAATCTGTGTTGAATCACTAATGTTGACAAATCTCACTACTAACAACATCTGTTCTTCATGACTTATGTCCAGAGTGCAATCTAGAATTACATCAAAATATTTTGCCAAAGAAACCAATGAAACAATTTTGTCTCTCACTTTACCACTCATTAGCACGATCAGTTCATTTTGAATTCTTGATCCCAAATAGTGGTCATGTATTTCATTTTCAGTTACACTTCAGAGATGTTCATTCATCACTGTGTCAAATTTTCCCAGCAGTTGTACAAGGCCAAAAAAATTGCCATTTTGGGGCTGGTATAATTTGTCAATGCTTCCTCTAAAAGCAAGATTGTTTGTTGATAGATATTCAACGACAGATAACAGACATCCAAGAACACAACGCCAATGCTGCTTTTCTGACTCCAGCAATCTTTGATTTTGGGCATCAAGAGTTGTCTGATTTTTTTAACCTTACAATTAGCTCACACCATTTGTGCATATTTTCAATGTGGTGTTGTGCCTTTTCATGTTGCGGTAACGTGTGACTAAGATTTCTCCAATCATTATACTGATGGTTGCTATGTTAAAATTGCAATTGTTGAAAATCTTGCATGGGAAACAACATACAGCATCCTTGCATTTAAAGTAAATACGCCACCGTCTGTTGACAACGTGATCATTAGAAAGTCTTTCGTAGCAATTGTTTTCTGTGATTTTCCTGCCTCTAATGTCTTTAGGATGTTCGAGACCTTCTATTCTCACAGGGCCTTTCTCAAGTATAATGTCATGTAATTTGTTGTTTAAAGATTGCGACCATGTGCCAATGTTATCTATATCCCATGCTATTACAGTTTCAACTGTTGTAATTTCTTGTTTTGTGTCTGCATCTGTTTCAAATGATTGTCTGTGTTTTGTTGAGTTTCTTGAACTTCGTCTGCATAAAAATTTTCTTTGGCAGTTACTTGATCTTGATCAACTTCATTGTTTTCATGACATAAAACCCTCCTGTGCTTTTATAGCTAATTCTATTTCTTCTTTTTGTTTCCTTTTTTGTGACCCGGAAAGTTGTTTTGGATACAACATAACAACTTATGAGGATTTTTTTTAAAGAAATAACTGTTTAAATTGTTGTCAGATTATCAGAAATATTATTTAAAATAACTAATATAGGATAGCTGTGAGTCTGTGACATTGAGCTCACAAGGCATTCCACCCTGACTGAGACACAATAGAGTTGGAAACCCATGTCATTTTTACAAAGTCACTTTTTAGTTTTAAATGTGTAGTGGGCCTCAGTCTTAATGTTAGTTACAACTCTATATCAACCTTATACTGTAAATAGATCAATGGTATTATCCAGTTTAATAAGCTGGGTTTCCAAGCAGTGGGAAAATAGGACCCTAGTTTTATTCCTAGGTAAAGCATAAAGTGACCAAAATGAAGCTAGCACAGAATCATCTCATCTGTATTAACGTAGGACAGAAATCCTATCCATTAAAATTAATGCATCATGGACAGCACGGACAGAGACAAGCTCATTTCTTTTTCCAACCTAATGTACTCTTGTTACAGAAGGACCCTGTCCAGGTTTTGTCACTCATCCTTTCTGATAAACATTGTCAATTATGACGCTGAACTTCCATCACCAGTTCATTTTACATAGACAACTGAGTAATCAGATGATAACTTCTGATCACTTGCAATCTTGACTAGATATGAACTGATTAACCTGCATCCCTTACAGTAATTTTTGCAGATGATATTCTTATTGTAATGCCTGGTTTGGCTAGCCATTACAATGACTGTCCAGTGGTGAAGGAAGCCTTTCTAGAAGTAGGGTTGGGTTTTTTATATTCTACCCTGAGCTGTGCATGAATCATCCATGAAATCCCACAAAGTCTCCAAAGCTTCAGCATCAGCATCCTTTTTCAGACTTTTTTCTTTCTTCACCAATATCTACTTCTCTGCTCCTTGGAAAGCCAGCTTATTAAACTGGATTGTGCCATTGATCTATTTACAGTGGGAGCCCTGAAACTTTCCAGACTACTGTACCCCTTTCAGCAGTCTGATTTGTCTTGTGTACCCCCAAGTTACATGAGGGGGGATATTGAGGGATGGGGGGGAAGGTGGGGGCTCCTGAGGGGGGATATTGAGGGAAGGGGGAGGAGAAGGTGGAGGCTCTACTGAAGGCAGTCCCCAGCCAGCACCGCTGACCCCAGTGTGTCAAGGGGGCACAACCACCACCCGCAGACCCTCAGAAGAAACACCCCCACCCCCATTGATGACACACACTGAGCTTTGTATGCAGCAGACTCTGCAACAGCAGGGAGGCAGGGACAAGGCAGCAAAGGATACCGAGCCACCCGGCCTGCCTCACGGCGGCGGAGAGTCACAGTTCCCCACAGAGACCCCCGTGCGCTCTCCCTCATGAAGAATGTGCTGCGCTGGCGCATTCAGCTTTTTAAATACTGCCCCTGCCTAAGGAGACTGCAGAGCGTGCTGGATGTGTGGGAGTTGACCCGCTCTTACCTGCTGTCCCAGTACTGCCCCAAATTTTTGGGTGCCCTAAGCAGCTGCATATGCCGAAGGATGGCCCTGAAGAAACCCACAGGCTCTGGGAGGTTCAGGGAACACAAAATGATATGATTTCTGAGCGAGAGGAATCATTTGACTGCTGGACCTGATCAAGCCAAGGAGAAGCTTACTGCACGAGTCAAATTCAGAGAAGAGTCTATGACCAGGAAGAGACTGAGTGGGAGGGAGGGAGGTCCATGAGAAGGGACCTGTGAATGCATTGACCAAAACACAGAGAATGATTAAGAGTGGTGAGGACTCTGAAGGAAGGAATTGCAGAGGAGGTATTTCTTATTTTGCCTCACTGTATGTATTTCCTGTACTTTTGAGTGAAAGAGTGAACGGTTTAGAAATTCCTCTGCAAGTCTGTATCTTCTTGCTACAAACTCATCCCTGGTAGGCTAACTGTAATCCGGAGTACCGAAAGGTGGAGCTGTGGGGAGGATTGCTTTAGCAATCTTGGGAGCCCAGAGAAGAAGTGTTGCCAGGCAGGCCCTGTGCTCAGGAAGCCTGCTTGAGTGGGGCCAGAGACTGTGGCTTGAGCATGCCCAGACCCAAAGGAGCTTAGAAACGCATGGATCCAGAGTCCAAACCAAGCTACATGGTGAGCAGCCACAAGGGGGAGCTCAGCCAGAAGTCTGACAGGATCTAATCTGAAACCTGAGAAATGGAAACTGCATTGAAATTTTTTGCAAAATTGTTTGTCTGCATATGAACGAGCTCTAATGTTTAAGCACAAGCAGTTTCCTTTTCTTTTTCTTAAAAAATGCCACCCATAAAACTTAAGGAAATTCAAATGTTCATTTTGCGGAAAAATTCAGGAAATGTAAAAGTTAAGGTTTAATAGAATCACAGAAAGGTAGGTCTAGAAGGGACTGTGATAGGTTATCTAGTCCAGTGGTTCTCAATCAAAGGTACACGTACCCCCGGGGGGATGCGGAGGTCTCCCAACAGGTACATCAACTCATCTAGATATTTGCCTAGTTTTACCGCAGGCTACATAAAAAGCATTAGCGAAGTAAGTACAAACTAAAATGTCATACAGATAATGACTTATTTATACTGCTCTATATACTATACACTGATACGTAAGTACAATATTCATATTCCAATTTATTTACATTGTAATTATATGGTAAAAATGAGAAAGTCAGTTCTTTTTCAGTAACAGTGTTCTGTGACACTTTTGTATCTTTATGTCTGATTTTGTAAGCAAATAGTTTTTAAGTGAGGAATAATCTGGTGGTACGCAAAACAAACCAGACTCCTGAAAGGGGAAGAGCAGTCTGGAAAGGTTGAGAGCCACTGATCTAGTCCAGTCCTCTGCACTGAAAGCAGGACTAAATATTCTCTAGACCATCCCTGACAGGTGTTTGTCTAACCTGTCTTTAAAAACCTCCAATGGCAGAGATTTCACAACCCCCCTAGGTAATTTGTTTCAGTGCTGAACTACATTTACAATAGGAATTTTTTTCTTAATGTCTAACCTACATCTTCCTTGCTGCAATTTAAGCCCATTACTTCTTGTCCTGTCCTCAGTGGATATGCATTGTGCAACCTTTAATTGCATGATCACATACTACTTTTTCAACAACACTCCTACCTCATTCTGCGCACAGGGTGAACCATGACTCGTGCCCAAAGGGGCCAGTACCACAGGCAACCTTAATTCTGGCAGTTCCTAAATGTCAAGTGGTTGACTTTGCAAACTTGATGTTTGTAGGTGTTTGTAAGTGTATTTATCTAGTTTTTTTTTTAAAAAGCAAACCAAAACAAGCAAAATCCCTTGTATTGACACCCACATGGTTCATCAGCAGAGTGGGACCTTTCCATCCACCACACACACTGACATCTGCCACTTGAGTTAATTTAGTATCTGACAGAGGATGACAACCTACATTGCTATGTGGACCAGTGCTAGAGCAGGGAGAGACAGACATGCACTTTGCTGGTAGATTAGAGAGATATTTGCTGACACCAATGGAATGGTGAGTCTCAGGAATCTTGGGTTCCATTCCAGACTCTGGAGGGCAATGTGCTGTAGTGGTCAGAGACTGCAGTGCCTATTTATACCTCTCCCCACCAAAGCTTGACCCATTCTGCCCTGTCCCCTCCAACCTAGCCCTGTTCTGGTCTTGTCTCTTTCACTGTGTCTACACTTTAGACCTTACACTGTAAGGTCTCCTGTGTAGACAATCTATGCTGACAAGAGAGAGCTCTCCCACCAGCATAATTAAACCACCCCCAACAAGCAGTGGTAGCTATGTCGGTGGAAGAGCACCTCCCACTGACATAGTGCTGTCCTCACCAGCACTTTTGTTGGTGTGTTTTTTTCACACTCCTGGCCGACAGAAGTTTTACCTACAAAAGTGCTAGTGTAGACAAAGCCTTCCCCACCTCGGCTCCTTGTCCTAGTCTCCATTCTAATGGCTTCTCATACAGCTCTACTTGCCCAGACAGTCTCAGATTCCCTCTTCCAGCACCTCATCCTTGCCTGATCTGTCTCTCTCCTCCTCTTCTGTCTCCTCATCTGATCTCTTTCCCAACCCAGCTACTTGCCACATTCCACTCCCCTCTCTGGCTTCTTGTCCCATTTTCTTTGGTACCCCATCTCAGTTATCCTCACACACCCCAGCTCTTCATGAGATCTGTCTTCACTGCCTGCCCCCGCACACACACTAGGTCCCTCCCCACCAGTTCCCAGACCCAACCTCCTTATCCAGACAGTCCCAATCTCCCCCCACCCCATCTCCTCATCTGATCTCAATGTTCCCCCCCACACAAAATGGTGCCCTATCCAGCCCCATTCTCCTTATCTAGCCAGTCCAGGCTTCCTCTTCTCAGTTCCCAGTCCTGTTTTCCCCTCCATGCAATCCCACCCCTCAGTTCCAATCTCCCTCCCTAATCAGTTTTAGGCTCTCCCAGGTTCCCATTTCCCAACCAGAACCCTGCTATAATTTCTCTCTTCCCACCCACCCTCCCACAGTCCTACTCTCACCAGGCTTTTGCCCCAATCTACACTTTTCTTTCTCCCTTGGTCCAACAGGAGAGAGCACAAGAATCAGGATCTCTACTCTTAAGTTCCTATGCCCAAAATCACCACAGCCAGGGCTGCAACTACAGGAAAAGTCTGGCTTTGCCCCTGCATGATCAATTGCTTCATAGTGATGTTGCATGCACAGTCTAGTGAGCCCCAGGATCTGTGCGGGGTTGGAGCATGCTCAGTGAGGACAGAATAGGCTGAGATTTTAGTTGTCAAACTCTAAAATGTCTCTACTGAGCATGTATGAACTGATTTTTTTTCAGAGCCTCATAACCAAGCAAAATATGGATGGATAGTCAGAGGAATAGTGAAAGGCAAATCACAGACATAAAAGCAACCACGCTGCAAATTTAAAGTCCCTGGTTGAAACCATGGGAATGCTATAGTTTCTTAAAACTAGCCAGAATCTTTAACACTGCAAAACAATGTATTTTTCTCTAACCTTGTTCTCAGAAACAGCAAAAACTTTTGGGACGAAACTTTTGAAAAAAAATGCAGCCTCAGGTAGACAATAGGCAAGGAAAATTTCAGCCCCAATTGTTAGTTTGGTAAAGTTAAAAGCAACCAGAAAAAAGCCCGTATAATGAGAAGTGTTGGGAAACCTTATTAAAAAGTGGTGCTATCAGTCCGACTTATAATAGAATAGCTATCCTTCCAAAGTTCCACAGAGTTCCACAGAGCCAGCAGGATTTCCCCGTATGGTAATTTCTAAAATATTGCTCTCAATATTGAGATAAATTGAGACCCTCTGCAGATGCCACCGAAGGCACCCTGCCTGCCACTCTCCTGGCGACCGGCAGAGCGCCCCCCGCGGCATGCCACTCAAAGCACGCGCTTGGCGTGCTGGGGCCTGGAGCCGCCCCTGTTCAAAACACAGGACATTAAAGGACCTTACTGTAAAAGTAACAAAGGCAGCTTAGCTTAGATCCAGCAAATAAGCTTTCTTAATAAAGATAAGATTTTACGCAACCTAATATTTTAATGAATTTCCTTTCTAAAAATTTTATTCCAAGTAGTTTTCATGGTGGATTTAAACATCCCCCAGCAGCACTATAAATTGTAATATAATAGCCCAATGCCAGTGCACAAGAAGAAGAAATAAAGCCAACTAGGAGACAGAAAGAATCTCTTCTGTAAAATACTCTGAAATCTGCAGACAGAAAACACTATTTAAGTCGTAGTATTATTAGAAACAGAAGTGTAACTCAACAGGCTATTATATTTTCATAGTCACCCCGAGTGAAAAGTAGAGAAGGAACACAAATGGTAAATTGAATTTTATGATTTTTTTTTCAAATGTAATAATTATAAGACCTGACTGTGCCCTCTTATTTAAGCTGTCAAATTGAATTCAACCTACATAAAGGTGTTAGTAACACAGGTAACTAATTTTATTAGTACATTATTTTTATTACCAAAAAAAGAGCATGGAAACCAAATATAAAGCATGGACTGGAATAGCCTCTCTCAACAGAATTTTAGGTCTGACCCTGAAGTTTCAGAGCCAGAAAATTCTGTTTGGAGATTGAGTCAGATTTTGACATTAATTACATCAGTGTAAATACCAAATAGTGCCAATGAAGTCAACAAAGTTACTCCAGCATAACAGAGATCGGAATCTGGTCCCCTGTATTCTTTGCTACTTATTTTGTTCTTTTGATTTTTGTTTTAAACACCAATACCATAAGACTAGGCTCAACAGTCACCAGATGAGGTAGAGCAGCTGGTATCAAAATAGCGCTGATTTAAAAGGTAACAAGCAACAATTCACTTCCAAGCCTACAAGAGAATTAAATGTACTGGTTCTAAACTGGACATTCCTTACACCTTACAAAGACCACCTAATTCATACTCTCTCTTTGATCATTTCAGTGGAATCTAATCCTTGTCACTTAATGCTTAAATATCAAAGGTATCTGAAGATTACCAAAGGTTTGGACTGGAGTTAATGTATTTCAGATCTGAGAATCAGCTTTTACCCTGGCAAAAACACATACATTCACAAAATTGCTGCTACTCCACTTACCTATTGACTAAGTATTGTCAACCATGTGGGAAAAAAACAAAGCAAGGAATTGTCACCACACAAGTTATTGGCAGTATGTCAGAGAAGCAACAAAGGTAATGCTTCTTATAAAGCTACTCTTTGTATTCTCATTTTCCAGAAGTCCACTACGGGAGGCAAGCAACAGCCAATGTCTGCAACCATTGCTCCTTTATCAATTCAAGAGATGAACCCAAATGATAAATACTATGCACACAAGATCAAAAAGATTTTTTAAACATATATATATTAGAAAAAAAATAAAAGCCTTTGGGTCCCATGCTTAAAAGTGTGCATGGTTTATTACCACCAAATGATGTGTAAAAAAGCACAGATCTTGTTTGGCTAAAGTTGAGAGGGACACTAAGTGCCCATAGACTTGGCCTGCCTAGAGAAATCAGTTCCCGCTGTAAAATAACAGACTTTAACACATTCTGCAGGATGACATCATCTCACGTGGCTTGCCAAAAATGTTACTTTTACATTTCTGCAGCAACTGAAGATTTCCTTTCACCACTTTGCATTTTTTTTAAATTAAGGAGCCAGTCAATCGTTCAAAAATATGAAGGTCTTTAAGTACTTCCAGGCCTATATATTAGCAATTGTTTGTAGAAGCAAGTGAAAAATGGGGCTGGCGGGGGGAAGGGTAGTGAATGTGTATCTTTTTTCTGGTTCTTTTAAAGAGGTTTATATTTGTGACCATGCTGAACTAAAATAATACAAGTTGATGCAATTACCACACTCCAATGGATTTTTTCCCTATATGATTTATCACTAGCCTCCCAGATGAATCTGCATGGTGAAAGTATATCTATCAGTTTAGGAAAATCTATGTAATCCACTGAGCATGTACAATAAATGAACATGCTCTGCCAATGCAACATGGGGATTTCTGCCTCATCAAGGAATGCCAGTCCATTAAGCTTTGAATGAATCAGGAGGTTGTATTTGATCTCAAGGAACTTCATTTGAAAACTACGAGCTTTAAAAAAACCAAAAAGGGACTCTACTTACCCTATCCTGGGTGTTTAAAGCAAAGAACAACTGTCTCCATCACTGACTCTCTGCTTTGAATTTTACATATCTAACCCCTCCTTTTTCACTTCTGATGAAAGTTTTACATCTTACCTTTGTCCTTGCCAATGCTGGAGTGCCATCTTTAACTCACTTTTTCATGAGAGAGGTCTTAACGCCCGCTTTAACCATGCTAATTTCTGTGCAGACAACATCCAGCACTAGAACTAGTAGAAACATATTTTTATTACTTCAGGCCCTTGACATAACACAATTCAGTATTAGAAAATGCTTCAAAGACTTAAGAATTCTGTGGACTAAGATTGGAAATGGGAGTCAAGCAATCTGAATTCAAATCCCAGATTTGTCACTGTCCTGCTGTTTAATCTTGGATAACCACAATCTGTCTCTTTTTTCCACAGCTCTGAATTGGAAATAATATCAAATCCCCATTAGTGATAGTTTTAGAGATAGATGATTCCCCTGCCTGATTGTACTTTGTTCTTGGCACTTAACTTTCCAGAGTCAATAGTTCTCACTTGCAGGACCACCAGCCTTTGGAATGACTTTAGTGTATTTAGCAGTACTGTACATCACTTAGTTACATTTGCTACTGAAGCCACATAATAAGAAACACCTTAAACTGATGAACAACATTTTAAAAATATAATTTTATTTTCACTGTTTTTATCCTCCACTGTTTGCATTTCACTTATCTTGGGCAATGAAAATGAGTCTTCTGTTTCCCTTTCTAATTTTCGTCCACTAGCACCAAGGGGCTGAAATTAAGTTCAGAACATTTAAAACTTAAAAGAAGATTTAAAATAATGTAAAATTTCACTAAAACATTTGCATTCACATTAGATTTTAGAAAAATATATTCATTTTTAACAAAAAACCCTGGGGCCTAAATTAAATTAAATTGAAAATAACTTTTTAATTACCAAAAACCATGCAATGACCATATCAGCTATGATTAACACAACAATTTGTAGCCCCAGCTTAAATGCCACCAATTTTAAAAATGAGTTTAACTTCGTTTTTTTAAACCCCTTTTTCCCCCTCTAGTTACATTGAGGTTTACAAGTACTTTACGATGTAAACCGGACAAAGTACACAATCCATTTTCTTCCTAATTTCTGTTCCCAACATTCTCCTGTACACACAGAGCCCAATTTTCCCTCCCACTTATTCTCCACTTTCCTCCACACAAATATATACCGCTTTCCCCTTTCCTCCTTTCTGCATTCTCCTGCACTCACACCACCTATTCCCCAGACAATCTGCCTACTAATACAGCCCCCTGTCCACCAACAAATTTCCCCATCTTGCCTTTCCTAGTGTGTGAGTCAGAAGCAAAAAGCAATCAGAAAACATAGCGAGAACCCAAGAAACAATCATGAGCATGGCCCTGAGACAGGGCTGGTGCAACCATTTAGGCGACCTAGGTGGTTGCCTAGGGCACAAGGATTTGGAGAGTGACATTTTTTCCTGCAGCGACCATGGCGGCCGGATCTTCGGCCATCCCAGTTGCCGCTGGCATTTAAGCGGAGGGATCTGGGGCAGGGGAGCGTGGGGAGGGCCACCTGCAGCAAATGGGGGGGGCGGCACGCAGGGGAACTCCCCGCCCCAGCTCACCCCTGCCCCTCCTCCTCTCCAAGCACGTCGTGGCTGCTTCACTTCTCCCACCTCCCAGGCTTGCAGCACCTAAGCTGATTGGCACCGCAAGTCTGGGAGGCGGGAGAAGTGAAGCAGCGACGGCATGCTTGGGATGGAGGCGGAGCAGGGGTGAGCTGGGGCTGCGGGGGGGCTGCCTCAGGGTGGAGGATGGGGAGCTGCCGTGGGGGGGGGTGCCTCAGGGTGGAGGCGGGAGCTGCCGCGGAGGGGGGCGCCTCAAGGTGGGGGCTCAGGGATAGGGGAGGGAACAAGGTGGAAGTTTCGCCTAGGGCACGAAACATTCTTGCACCGGCCCTGCCCTGAGATAAAGCAAAGACGGAGCCACAGTCCTAGCTAGAAAGACAGGCTTGGAAGTTGTGAGCAAATAAACAGACTACTGTGTTCAAGGAAACAAAACTTTGTATATATCCTTTGTAAATAAACAAGACTGCACCAAAGAAACAGGTGATTCATATCAGCAATTTCTCCTCCTAATAGAAACAACCTGGCAAGAACCCAAATATTGTCTATCCGCTTAGGCAAAAGGGCAACAAAATGTAAAGAGCCATCATGTTTTACTAGCTCAGGGGTAGGCAACCTATGGCACGTGTGCCGAAGGCGGCACGCAAGCTGATTTTCAGTGCCACTCACAGTGCCAGGGTCCTGGCCACCGGTCTGGGGGGCTCTGCATTTTAGTTTAATTTTAAATGAAGCTTCTTGAACATTTTAAAAACCTTATTTATTTTACATGCAATAATAGTTTAGTTATATATTATAGAATTATAGAAAGAGACCTAAAAACGTTAAAATGTATTACTGGCATGCGAAACCTTAAATTAGAGTGAATAAATGAAGACTCGGCACACACTTCTGAAGTTGCCGACCCCTGTACTAGATCATCTGATTGCTTTCATAATTAAACCAGAAGTGCTTCCTTTCTTCTACTATAAACCATTAACTCACCAGGCAGTCAGCCTCCCTGTAGGCTGCAACCTTCTGAAGTGCTTGCTTTGCCAAAAATATCAGGTTTTTGATCTCCTAGAATTTCATGTGTGCAGATCACTCTTTCCTGATGAATATTCAATTTGGGCAGGGACTTAATTCTACCTATAAAAAAATATAAATTTCTGAAAACTATGCCAAAAATATTTGGAGTTGTTTATAAGTCAGTGCTATCTCAAGCAGTTTTCAGTTCTTACGATCCATCAACTATTCCCTATCCAGCTCTTTATTCCATAACACAACATGAGGACACATACTACATGAGAGCTACCACATAAGTTATCTGGATTCCTCTCTGACTGATATGTCAAAAATATGTATTATTATTTGAATTACAGTGGCATCTAGAAGCCAAATTCGGATTGAAATCTCCTTGTACAGGGTGCTGTGCAAAGTTAAACTACGTAATTTATTGAATATTTCCCTAGCTTATGTTGGAAACAAAACTCATTATCAAATGACACATCCCATTTAGAAAAAGGGCTTTATAAATTAACATTTTTCACACACCCACTAACAAGTGAAATGCCATAAATGAAAAGTAATGGACAAATTCATCCCTGCTATAACTCCACTGACCACAAAGTTGCTACATCAGGTATCAATATGCTCAATGTGTCTTTATTCCTCTCAGATAAAGAGAAATACATGTCCTTGAAAGCAAATATATTCCATTTTTGTTATTTGTAATTATATTAGAAAATAATAAGCATAAATTATGGTATCAGATGAACTCATAAAAATGTAAGAATGGCCACACAAGTCTACCCCAATATCCTGTCGTCTGAAGAAAGCAGTGCCAGATGCTTCAGAGGGAATGAACAGAACAATTTTGAGTGATTCATCTTCTATCATCTAATCCCAGCTTCTAGCAGTTGGAAGTTTAGGAACACTCAGAACATAGAGTTGCATTCCTGATCATCTTGGCTAATAGCCATTGATGGATCTATCCTCCATGAACTTACCTGATTCTTTTTTCAACCCAGTTATACTTTTGAGCTTCCCAATGTCCATGACAATGAGTTCCACTGTTTGACTGTATTGTGTGAAGTACTTTCTTCTATTTGTTTTAAAATTCAATTAGTGCAAGATGCTCAAATATTATGATGATGGATAGCACTGTAAAGAGAGTTAATTCCTGATTTTCACAAGCATAAATTAGAGGGAAATGAGGCTCATAATATATATGAGACAACAAATACAGCAATTCCACTCCTTCCCCCACAAAATTAAGAGTCCCTCCATCAAATAGCTAAAGAAAGCTAATGGAACAAAGAGACCAGAAAAAAGAATGGAAGTACAGCCATGTTCATTTTCCTTGTACAATATGATACTGGAGCTGCTCTGATAGAGGCTGTAATAGGAGTTGATATTTAGGGGGTAGAAGGGGATGATGGCAGAAGGTGGAAATTCCCTCCCCCAAATATTGGCAGGTGGATGTTAAACCTGAACACAAAGGCGATGCACCTGTTGAGAACTGAAAGCTTTTCTAGAGGTTTTGGTACTAATTGTCCTTTCACAGATGGGGGATTATATGTAATCTGAGCTGTCAACACTGAAGTTTTTACAGTGGCCTTGACAAAGATTTTGGGGAAAAACGTTCCCTTCTTCTAGAGTTAATACTACAAAATAGTCTTTTATGAGGTTTGTCTTTCATCTCACCCTGCTGCAGTATCCTTTCAAGAAGTGGTGTCATGAAGCAAAAGAGAAAAAGAGTTACTGCAAATGCAAAGATGTTTTCATTTAGAAAATATCTGAGTTTACTGAATTTCGCACAAAAGCGTATGTGATGGAGACTCAACTGGCCATTTTTTCCTATAACAAGGCTGAGCTTTAGTTTTTATTTTTAAATATCCCAGCATGGTACTAATAGATTTACTATAATGGGATCCCTTACCATCACCTGAAATACGTCATTATCAGTATTTAATAATTGGAATTATTTATGCACTAATCTTATCACTGGTAGCTTGCAGATGGAACGCTATACCCATGCAGAATTCCATTCAATTCAACGAGGCTCTGCCTAGACGCATGTCTGCCCACACACAGTATCAACTGCAGAACTGGTGCCTTAGTGCATGGTAGGGATTTAAAAAAAATTCTTGACACAAGAAAATAGATACAATATCAGTTTCACACTGTGACCCTGGTTTCCCTTGGTGCCACCAATCAGAGGGCCCAGGGAGTAAATAGGATTTTACAGGGATCCCTTGAGCAGGGGCGGCTCTAGGAATTTTGCCACCCCAAGCACGGCAGGCAGGCAGGACCAGCGGACCCTCCACAGGCAAGCCACTGAGGGCAGCCTGCCTGCTGCCCTCGCAGTGCCGGCACAGCGCCCCCCTGCGGCTTGCCGCCCCAAGCATGTGCTTGGCGTGCTGGGGCCTGGAGCCGCCCCTGCCCTTGAGTCAGATATATATATAATAGTTAACTGAAAAATGGCATGTGAGGTCTCTACCAACAGCAAGGATCCCACTGATTGTCATAATCAATGCAAAATGTATGTACAGATAATATTTAAGGAGTTATGTATGTATACTGAAAATTGTGTTCTTAAGGTCTTGAAGTTTTAAGGCAGGTGACTGGGAGGTGACATACCTCAGATATTTTCCTTTCAGGCTGGAGGTAAAAGACAGTTACCTTTTCTGTAACTGGTGTTCTTTGAGAGGTGTTGCTCATGTCTATTCCACAATAGGTGTGCGTGTTTGCCATTTGCACCGGTGCCAGAAGTTTTTCCCCTAGCAGTACCCATAGGGGAGGAGCGCCCCCGCAACCCCTGGATTGGCACCTCAGTGGCGTGGTATAAGTGGTGCTGCGTGCTCTCCCCACCCTCAATTCCTTCTTGCCAGACAACTCCGACAGAGGGGAGGGAAGGCAGGATGTGGAATAGACATGAGAAACACACCTCAAAGAACACCAGTTACGGAAAAGGTAACTATCTTTTCTTCTTTGAGTGATTGCTCATGTGTATTCCACAATAGGTGATTCCAAGTGATATCTGTTGGAGGTGGGTAGGAGTTCACAAATTCTCAGGATGGAGCACAGCCCTACTGAACCCAGTGATCGCATAATGCAAGGTGAATGTGTGAACTGAAGACCATGTGGCAGCCCTGCAAATGTCCTCAATGGGCCAAAAAGGAAGCCGACGAGGCCTGCACCCGAGTTGAGTGCGCTTTTACAATTGGTGGCGAAGGGATTTCCACAAGGTCATAACAGGTACGGATGCACGAGGTGATCCAGTTGGAGAGCTGCTGAGTGGAGATTGACCAACCTTTCATGCATTTGGCCAAGGCGATGAACAGTTGCAAGGACTTTCAAAATGGCTTAGTCCACTCCAGCTAAAATGGCAGAGCCTGTCTCACATCCAGTGTGTGGAGGCGGCACTCCCCACTGGACGCATGGGGTTTAGGGGGGGCAGAGGACCGGCAGAAAAATGTCCTGACCCATGTGATAGGCAAAGACCACCTTCAGGAGGAACAAAGGGTGTGGGCAGAGCTGACCTTATCTTTATGAAACACCATGTACGGGGGCTCAGAGGTCCGGGCCCTGAGCTCCAAGACCCGCCTAGCTGATGTGATCGCAACCAGGAAGGCCACCTTCCATGACAGGTGTGACCAGAAGCACTTGACTAGCGGTGGGACAGGAGGTCTAACATACGGGAAGAGGCGATCCAACCCATTAAGGATTTGACCAGTCATAGCATGGTAGAATACCGTGTGGCCCTGCACTGGCAGATGGAAGGCCGCTATGGCCACCAGGTGCACTTTGATTGATAAGGGCACCAGGTCCTGAGCTCTAAGGTGAAAGACGCAGTCCAGAATAAGCTGGATTGGGGCGGCGACCGGGAAAACACCCCACTTGTCTGCCCATCTGGAAAACCGAGACCACTTTGCCAAGTAGGCTCAGCGTGTGGAGGGCAGCCTGCTTTCTAGGATGCACTGAACCCTGTCCAAGCACGTCCTTTCCTCCTGACCTAACCATTGAGCAGCCACACCATTAGGTGGAGTAGCGCTAGGTTGGGGTGGAGGAGGTGGCCCTGGTCCTGGGAACGCAGGTCCAGGTGGCACGGCAACAGCCATGGCAGGGTGACCACCAGGCCCATGAGGGTCCCATGCTAATGCTGCCTGGTCCATGCCAGGGCAATCAGAAGGACCCGGGCCTTATCCATCTTTATCTTTTCCAGGACCTTGCCGATCAGCAGGAGGAAGGCACTAGAAATAGCACCCCGTCCCAGCCCCGCACTGGAGCAGAATCGGGGGCAGCGACAGTTAAGAACATAAAAGAGTCCAGCCTCCTTGAATCTTTATTTTTCGAGTTAGGGGCTGGCTGGCCCTGCCATTCAATGTGGCTGACCGACTCGACCACCAGGAAGTTAGGAACAGGGTAGGTGTATAAGTATTCATGCCCCTTAGCGGGTACAAAATACTTGCATTCCATTCTCTTAGAGATGGGGGCCAATGAGGCCAGGGTTTGCCACAGGGCATTTGAAATTTTCACCACCCCTTCATGGAGAGGCAAGGCCAACCTGCCCAGTGCCAAGGAGGACAGCACATTAAACAGAGAGTCCGAGGGCTCCTCCATCTCCTCTGCTTGGAGGTGGAGGCTTGATGCCACCCTTTTTAAGAGTTCTTGGTGGGCCCTAAAGTCCTCCTGTGGGACGGCGGGAGGAGGGGCCATAATCACCTCATCCAGGGAGATTAAGAAGGCCAGTGCAGTACTTTGGGTGTCCACCGGCACCAGAAGGTCCACCACCTAATTGGTCTCTGGGCATGGTGCCGAGGATGTACATCCTACCGACTCCTTCCTCGGAGGTCTGGAGAGGGAGGGCGAAGGTCCTTCTGAGGCTTTGGCCACCGAGCAGCCCCCACCGGAGGCTGCATTGGGGGCCACAGTGCCCACTGGTAAAATTGGGCCGGCCACAGAGCCCGGTGCCACTGTACCTGCTGTGGCACCAGCGGAGCTGGCTGTTCAGCCTCGCTGGCCTGGACCATCGATGGACGACTACGAAGGGAGGCCGGGCTGACATATGACCTGCCGCTGTCCCTGGACTGGGAAGAGGGGTGGCACCGGGAGTGATGCCAACCATGGGACTGCGATCCTGACATGGAGGAGCAGTACCGTTGGTAGCAGCTGCTCCGTGATCGGCTCCAGTGAGTGGACCCGCGACAGCGAGACGTCTGCGACTGATGCCCAGGGCTGCGGAGGTGGTGCCATGGTGGGATCCTGGAGCGGGACAACAAACAGGAATGACGTCAATGTTTGTGCCGTGACCGGCTGTGATAGCCCCTCTGAGACAAGGACCTTTGGTGACATCTGCCAGTGTTTGCTCCTTGAGGCGGAGCGGTGGCAAGAGCCTCGGTCAGACAGAACCCAACCAGACAGCCTGGTGGGTGTCAAGGGTGAGCCACATGGACTTGCCCTGAACAGTTGCTGGATGGCAAACAGTGTCGGGAACATTCCCTCGACCGAGACCAGTACCGAACTGGGGGCATCTGTGGAGATTCAAGCGATGGCTTGCCTCTGGAGTGCAGGGCCAACATTGGCAGTGCTCCTGGTACAGGCATGGACATAACGTCCCAGGCTGTCTGCAGGGCCTCCAGTGTGGAGGGCATCCAGACATCTGGGGAGGCCTGCTCCGAATGGGCCAGGCTACTCTGCTTGATTTGAATCGGAGGCCGCAAGGCCAGTGGGGATCGAGGACTGCCCGACATGGGTCTAGCCTCTGTCCTGGGTTTACTCCCATGCCACGGTGAAGAAGGCCTCTTCCTAGCCTTCTTGGCATGCCCTGTGGATGGGGAGGAGTGCCAACTAGTCGATGAGACTGGAGGGTCACCGCACACCGACACCGCGACGACTCCATCAGGATAGCCCGGAGCTTAATGTCCCTTTCTCTCTTGGTCTGAGGCTTAAACGACTTGCAAATCTTGCAGCGATCACTGAGATGGGTTTCCCCTAAACAGCATAGACAGTCCATGTGTAGATCACTCAGTGGCATATATCGCCTACAAGTGTCACCCGACTTAAAACCCGGGGCATGGGGCACGTCCCGGCCCAGACGCTCTAGCTAAACTAAACTAACTACAGGTACTATACACTGAATGAACAAGCAGTTTTGGGGATGAGCTACAGCAAAGCTGGAGCAGAGCAGTTCCGAAGCACCTTCACTGGCGGCAAGAAGGAACTGAGGGCGGGGGGAGCGCACAGCCCCCTTATACTGCGCCTTGGAGGCACCATTCCAGGGTTGGTGGGGTGCTCCCCTATGGGTACTGCTAGGGGAAAAACTTCCAGCACTGGTGCATGGGGCAAGCACACACACCTATTGCGGAACACACACGAGCAATCACTCGAAGAAGAACAGATACTTATCTCTCTGTCTGGCCATTTGGGTATTGTATGCCTCACACTGTATGCCTAGTTGCATATTAAGCTAGTTGCAAAATCTACAAGACAGAAACTCTACAAGATTAAACAAACAGCTGGGGCATGTCCTGTTTATGAATAAAAAAAATAGTGGGACTGGTATATCTTGGGGGCAGGGCAAAGAAACACGATTTTTCACCTAAGAGGCAAGCTGACAGTGTGTCTGTCTCATGAAAGGAGGGTCAAAGCTAACCTGGCTGTAAAGCATTGCAAGGATTTGGGGTGAGCATTACTCTATAAGACATGAGAGTATCTAGTTAACTAGGTCTAGGCTTTAGAATACATGTTATGATTTTATCTCACATGTAACCATTTGTTTCCAGTTCTTCTATTTGCTATTACTTGAATATCTATTTTGATAAATAAACTTATACTTGATTTCACTATAAACGTATCTAAGTGCAGTGTGTTAATTAGAATGGTGATCTGAAATGAAACTGGTAAGCTGGAGTGTACTGTTTCTTTGGAAGTAGCGAATCTGTCCACTGGAGTGTCCATTAGAACAGTGGCTGGACATGCCAGGGAGAAACTGAAGGGCCGGAGTGTGCCTATCACTCACCTGAAAGGGAAAAGCAAGCCTGAGAGGCCTAGAGGGCGTGTTTGCGCTGCCTGTCGAGCTGGAAAGCTGACCTGCATCAGGCAGAGACCTGACAGTAAGGGCTGGTGATAGTGAGGTGACTCACAGCTCGCATCACACATACTTTCCCAGCCTTTTACTGATAACCTCAAGGCACTTAACAGGCAGCATCACTTGTGTCATCCTAATCAGGTGATATACAGCAGTTAGAGCATGGAACATAGAGACAGGACTCTTGGAGACCTGATTCCCCTTGTAAATGAGGAATAACTCCTTTGAAGTTAGTGGATATTTACACCATTATACAACTGGTATAAGTGACAAAAGAATCAGGCCATTGAACTCTGTTTCTGGGTCTTTGTGCTTCAGCTTACCTGTGTAAAAAGCCTTACCAGGGTATCGTAAGGCTTACCTCTCTTCATATTATATAGTTATATATTATATATAGTTATAGAAAATTATATCAAATATTATAGGTATTAAAAGACCTATTCAGCCATTGTAAGGTGCTGGGTCGTCCTCAGACCCTGAGAGACCCACTGCCACACCCAGAGTCCCTTTCTAGCTAGAGTTTTGTTGTTCAAAGACACAAAAAACAAAATAATCCTGCAGTCAACACACACACTTTGATTTTATATCCACCTCTGTGTTCCATTAAACAATTTTAGTCCGTTGGCATTAATGACAAATACATTGAAGATCATTTTTTTCAGTGACTCTGCTACTTTATAACTTCCTGTACTGTATGGAAGCCATACAACAATACATCCTCCTCTTAACCTCTCTATATCTCATGCCTACTTAGAATAGCTATGCCATCTGAAACCAACTAAGAGCATTTGTCCATCAGAGGTTTCCCTGCAACCACTTATTTTCCTCTCTGCCTTCCAGAACTTTTCTTCATGTCCAAATGCACACTGAAGTAATTTCCTATGAAGAACTCAGCCCTTCTAACAGGAATCCAGATATTTGAACTTAGCTGGCAGGGTCCTCTCTAGGAACCACTAACTTGTCCTTGATCCAGAAAATGTCCCCTCATTCCCAAAATTGTTCTGATTT
Organism: Gopherus evgoodei; assembly: GCF_007399415.2. Lineage (NCBI taxonomy): Eukaryota > Metazoa > Chordata > Testudines > Testudinidae > Gopherus > Gopherus evgoodei. The sequence continues at coordinate 88,786,801 of NC_044330.1, forward strand.
TCCAGCCCCACCATCTCATCTCATTGAGCTGGAAGGGAGCCTGAAAGGTCATTGAGGCCAGCCCCCTGCCTTCCCTAGTGGGCCCAAGTACTGATTTTGCCTCAGATGCCTGAGTGGCCCCCTCAAGGATTAAACGCATAACCCTGGGTTTAGCAGGCCAATGCTCAACCCACTGAGCTATTCCTCCCCCCTCAGGTCTAAATGCTCACCTGCAAATTACACTCTTCATGCTTTTAAGCTCTCACTCAGGATATATGGTCTGATGCATTCATCACTAGCAACACTAAAACACCAACACTAGTTGAGTTTTTCCTTTTAATCTTCAGATGCAGGTTTTACTTATATGTTCCCTGATTATTCCCCTGGAATTTTACTGTGTTGAAGATGAACTGCCTGTTCTTTTCTAGGGCTCAGCAAGGGGGCAAGATACACACTCCTCCCCAAAACCCAATCAGATTTTCCCTCCAATTAAGCTTATTGACACCAGGTTTGATGCATTCCTTCACAATGACAGCAAGCAAGCAATTTCTTAAAGCAAATAAGTCCTTTAAAATAGAAGCTCAGAGAAAAATAATTCTCAGGAAAGGTTTTAAAAGTTAGAACTGTGAAAAAGATTGAGAAGATTCCAGAGGCCAGCTCTGCAGAGAAACCAAACCCCTTTATACCGTTAATCCAATTTAAACCATAGAAAAGAAACAATGCTGCAAGAATTTTAAAAAACAATGTATTTTGTGTTGAAATGTTTTATAATACAACATAATATTAATAATTTATGTTATGAGCTGGGTGAAACCTTGCTGAATTAGAATCCCAGTGAGGTTGGTAGATTTGGACTCGTTCTTTGAATAACAACTGTAAGCATAAGACCCATCTAATACAATTGTGTGTGAACTCGCTCAGGAGTTTGGCTGAATGTTGTGGTGGGGGGAGATTGTTTTGGAGTTTTATGGGGAGGGGTTAGAAGAGATCTCACAGAAACTGAGGTCAGACAAGAACAAACTGAGGAAGAGAGAAAGCCTGAAGGAGCAGCTAAAAGTATGTGGCTGACCCTGGAAGAAACTTGGGGAGAGGTTTTTTGGGTCAGGCATGCAGACTGAAAAAGAGTACTCTTCGTACTGTGAGCAAAAGAAGCTGTTTCCTGCTATTTGATTCCTGCTGTGATAAGGACTTTGTACATTCTTTGTAAATAAACAAAACTGCGTCAAAGAAAAACCTAACTACCGCCAGTTTCTACTCACAACTGGAACACCGACAGGCTGCAAATTTTGACTATCTGCTTGGATCAAAAAGAGGCAACAACATTTATATAATGTCTTTTATCCCAACTATCTAAAAGCATTTTGCTACACCTCTGAAATTCAGGAAACTCTGGGGAAGAGAGCAGCAGCTAACTGGCTTATACTGTCTGCTGCTTAATATTTTAGGAAGGGAAAGTTGTGGATGAAGGAATTACATAGGGAAGAAAAACATGGAATTAAACATTTAGAACCATTCAGTATTTACCAACTATTACAGCGTCAAACACATTTTAAAAAACAGGTGGTTATTATTCATGCAATTTTCACAACAACCTGCTAATTTTTTATTCCCTTTCAAATCATTTGTAGTGGATCAAACTGTTAACATATCAAACATTAGTGTTTAGATAGATAGATTAGAGTAGATTAGTTCTCAGCCTTTGGAATAAGGTTCAGGCTCACATCAGTCAAATATGTCATATGGATAGTCACAAGCCCATATGATCTGAACCACTCTAAACCTTGAGGTTCAGGCCTATTTTTAACATCATATGTGGCCATTAGCAAAGACTTACCCCAGGCTACTTAAAAGAGGTGAGGAGCTTGATCTGTAACTTTTTTCCATCCTTAACTACTCTACCTCCATATCCATAAACATTATGTTTTGTGCTGCTCTACGTGTGACATTATTGCCAGTGAGAAATAGGCACTTATGTCCACCTCTCTGAGGGTTTCCAATCCGTGGAAATTGGAGGCAGGTCAGGGGAAAGGAGCATCTCTCTTGCACTTGCACAAGGTGAGGGTTGGATGTGCCAGAGGCAGTGAGGGGGCTGTGGGACCCAGGGATGACTGAGAAGTCTTCAGATGCTAGTGGGAATCAAAAGCATTCAGGAGCAGACTTGAGCTGGGAACTTGTGGGCAAGGGAGGTGCAAGGAGCAGAATTTAAGGCAACCTGTGGGGAGGACATGGGGGAGGCAGTGGAGGAGAGCCTGAGGCAGCCTCCCCCATTCTATTCCTACTTCCATTTATCTCGCCCTCTGCCCCATCCCATTAGGCTCACTTAATGCTGCCCCAGTTCTTCCTCAGCTCCTCACAGCCCTCCCTTCCAATCAAGCCTTACCCCACTTCTCCTTCAGGATACCTGGACTCAGCAGGGGAGGCATTGACAGCAGAGGAGAGTCTCCCTTTTTCAGTTCCGGTGGCTGGTGCCAGGGTGGCCTTAGTGACAAAGAGAAGCAACTGCAGGAAAAGTTCTGCTCAGCTCAAGACCAGATGCATGGATGAGATCCCCACTGGGCTGTGGGGTGCACAACGAGAAGAAACAATCTCAGCCTTTGGTCCATACTACAACTAGATCTGAACCAAGTTTTTTTAGATTAAAAAAATCATATTTTTAAATGCTTTTGTTTTATATCTGTCCCCACATGCTTCTGTATCTCTTGACATGACTCAAAGCTGAAATGTCAAAGCAGAATTTCATGTATTTGATTTCAATGGGAGTTTGGCACCTAGGGGCTTTTGAAACTCCCAGTGGGCATCTGTCTGCATCTTTCGACACCTAAATACTGTTACAAATCTAACCGCAGATGTCTAAGTCACTTTTGATAATGTGACAAGCTCCTAAATTACACAGGTGTTTTTGAAAAATTGTACCTATTATTAATTAGCTGAGAGGCAATATAGTCTAATGGACTAAGCATAGGACTCAAAGGCAGCATTCTCAGTCTCTGTGCCTGTTTTCCTTTTCACAAATAAGGATAATAGTACTTTCCTACCTCACAGGATGTTGGAAGAACTAATTAGTTAATATTTCTAAAGAGAGAAAGTAATTCCTGTTTTTAAGGATATTCCTCATCTCAGCCTCTTTTATAAACCTCTTGCACAAATATTCACTAAAGCTCACAAGAACAGCTAAACATGGACAGTGTGCCTGAAGGCAACCACTGGAATCTAGAGGCCTGATTTTCAGACATTCTGAGCACCGACAATCCCGCTTACATCAATGGGTGCTGCAGGTGCCCAGCATCTCTGAAAATCAGGCTGTGCATAGATCTGTAGTTAAAAAATGGACATCCATTGACTCTCACCCACTGAAGGAGTCAGTGAATTATTTCTACTACATTCTAACCATAGCCTATCTGCTCTTGGGTACGGATGGAGCTTGCATCTGAAACAAACACAGCACATGTTTTTCCCCTTCTCCACATGGAGGAAATTCATTTGGCTGAAAGCATTGGAAATGGTCTTTGTGCAGTATGTCAAACAGGCTTCCAATATTGCTCCAGTAAGACATAAATTTCAATCTTGTTTGTTCAGAAATGACTCCTGCCCCTCTTGCCAAGAAAACCCAACTCTGTGCGATGGTCAAACTCTAATTATTTATTAGGATTTTTTTGGCTTCTTTTAAACATTGTATTTTGTTTTCAAATTATCAGAATGAACATATTGGTTGCCTGTATAGTGAACCAGACTGTGACCCCTGATTCACTCTTCCACCAATTCTCATCTCTTAATTGTCTTGAGATAACCAGAGTCCTTCATGGCAATTAACACTGATATGAGCTTATAAAATTACAAATCCTAAAATGACTGGATTTCAGGAGGGTTGAATGAATTAGAATTTGCAACACCAGTGAGATCTAGTGGACTACGCACAGGTCTGGAAACTATGAACTGCTGACTTTGAATCCTGTCTCTGACTTGCTACCCTCTGCCTGCACTTCCTTATCTGTAAAATCGGGATCACTATCCTTATTTACCTATCTCCCAAAATGAATGGAACTGACTGAGTACTTAGAATGTGATATAAGTAAAGATGAGTAAAAAGGGTTTTTTGTTTGTGTTTGTAGAATTATCAGGAAAGGCATTCCCTGTTTGTTGATTTATCTAGATTCAACTGCAAATACCAATCAATCAATAAAGGTTTTAAAAAAAGGTTGTGGTGGGCAGAAAACAGGAAACTAAAGACTGAATAGTATTGAGAGTATGTACTTCCAGGGGTGGCTTCAGGCCCAAGCACGCCAAGCCACGGGACCAGCGGACCCTTCACAGGCACGCCTGTGGGAGGTCCACCAAGGCCACGGGACCAGAGGACCCTCCGCAGGCATGACGCCGTGCTTGGGGTGGCAAAATGTCTAGAGCCGCTCCTGTGTGCTTCAGAAATACACAGGACAGCATGCTTTCTATAATGCTATAACTAGCACTAGAACTTTTTTATATTTTTCTATCATAAATACTAAACATAGCAATTCCCTGGACATAGCTACAGTTCTTCATGCTAAGGGTCAGGTGTCAGTAGTGACAAAGTTCTAAGATGAATGCGTACCTGCCTAACTTCAGGCTTTTGAGTGATTTCTCTGACCCTCAGGCAAAACAGACCAAAGAGGCTGTGTTTGGATCCATGCTAGAGTTAGATTAAGGTTCTAATCCAAGCTCTGATTTGGGCTCTACGGTATTAAAATCTTGCAAGCAGTTCTCACAAGGTTTTGGCCCACAAATGGTGGAATGCTTGCCACCACTTTGAATGGCCTGTTTCTAATTATTACATAACAAATTCGGAACTTGTGCAAACGAAGAAGGGAGCAGAGGACCATCAGCACTCTCATTTTCTGAAAATAATAGAATGATTTATGAACATTGTTCTGTGAAAGACACAGGTAAATCCCAGGTAGAAGGACAAATCTGAAGCTTTCACATGACTGCAGAATGAATTCCATTGAGTTTCTGCAAGAAAATAAATTAAACTAAAAACAAAACCAAAAAAAGCAACCATCCACACATTTCCTTCCTATAATGAAGGTGGAATTGTCGGGTTCCAAGTAAGGTTCCAAAAAATTCAGTGGGAGTTTTGCCACTGGTGCCATTTGAGTTTTGCATTTATAGTTGACTGTAAAGGTGAGACCGAAAAGAATACTTAGATACTACACAACATACTACTGTAAAGAAGAGGAAATATATGATCCCTTTTTAATTTTTCTGAATATTTTAATTTAAAATGTATTCTCAGATTTTATTTTAAAAAATAATATCAATGTAATCCTGTATATTGAAACATATTTTTAAAAAAGATAATTGAATCATGTGTAATGCTATTAACCTATAGAAAAGTCAACATTTAATTCTTAATTTGCTACTACATAAATGAAATAAATTTTCTATTATGAAAATTAATTAAGTAGCTCCTTATCTAAACTAATGGTGGTGATTATGGGCCAAAATAAAAATGGCAGATTTCTTGCTCTTCACCCCTTCATTTTTCAGTGGACAATTGAATGGCACTTTTATATGCTGCAAAAGTCAGCCTCTCTTTCAAAAGCAAGCCTAACAAGAGCAGAGTTGGCTCCCACCAGGCATTTTCCAAGATATTAGATCCCTAAATCCCAATATCACATCTACAGGGTTAGTGATATAGTGTAAAACCAAAATTTTCCATTCATAAAGACATCAACACCAAACCTTGCCAAAACATCGACCTTCTCAGCAGAGGAGTGTTAAATGATGCATGAGTGTAGCTTTATACTCAGACAGATACATGGAATAAAATTATAAAATGTTTTAGGGTCACCTAGGGAAAATGATAGCAAACATGACTGGAAAATATAGCTTGATTCAATGAAATGATGTTCTGAGGTTTAATCTCTTCATAGAACTAAAGTGGAAAGAACTGCTGGCAGACTTAGGCTAGATGATTTGTCATTATATGGGGCTATGTTGTTGTTTTATATTGCTACTGATGTGAACAGCAGGCCTGCAGGAACTAATCTTTTAAGATAGTGAATATAGAAACTTCATTTATCCTCAATTACATTTTTAATTATACAAAGACTACTGATATATTAAAACATTTTTGTTTAGTATCCATGGGGGGAACACCATATTAAAATAGTGAGATTTAAAATGGCTCGTGATTTTGGCAAGTAAAATGGCCATGCAAAGTACTGTATTCAGATTACCAAATTATGTTACCTAATTAACATACATAAAACCCCAACAGACTCAGCAACTGACTTGCTATGTGACTTTGGGCAAGACACTCAACATATCTGAGGCTGAGTTTCTCCATTTGTACAATGGGAATAACAACATTTATCTGACAGATATATTTGGGCATAAGCTTTCATGGGGAAAAAAAAACCCATTTCTTCAGATGCTTCGTGAGTCTTTTTACCCACAAAAGCTTCTGCCCAAATAAATCTGTTAGTCTTTAAGGTGCCACTGGACTCCTCGTTGTTTTTGTGGATACAGACTAACATGACTATCCCACAATACTTCTCTGTTTCACAAAGGGTCTCTTGCTGTTTTGGTCATAAGGCACTTTGTACCTCTTTTCATCCAGGCATCTTACAGTATTGGGGAACTGGATGATTTAAGCGATTGGTAATAAGTAATTTGCTGGTTTTTGTCTATGTAAATCCATCCCAGTTGAAAGGGGATCAAAATTATTACACACTTGCGACTATTAGGCAGCCTCTGTGAAAATTAATCTAGTGATCTCAGATCACATCCTGATGAACAAATTCCACATCACAAAGCTACACTGGCACTTTACACCCTCCCGAGCGCTGCAAGATACAGCACTGTAAAGCCTCAGTGTAATCAGTGCCGCAGCTCCCAGCACTGCAAGCTACACTCGTAAGGGATGTGGTTTACATGCAGCGCTGGGAGAGCTCTCTCCCGGCACTGGCGCTCTGACCACACTCACACTTCAAAGCGCTGCCGCGGCTGCGCTTTGAAATTTCAAGTGTAGCCATACCCATGACTACAATTGGCTCTATCTGTCCTGTTTGTTAACACTCTTGACAGAGAGACCTAGAACTGAATGATAAGAATAAAATCTTATCTCCATAGGTGGTGCCTTCAGGTCAGGGCTGAGGAATGTTGGCAGGGCAGTGTGGCAACCAGGTACTGCAGCCCCCACGATGTATCTATTGGGTGGATAAAAAGGACCTCCATCTCCAGTGCTGTCAAACCAGCCTCTTTCAAGAACATGTAATGCTATAAGACAGGGGTAGGCAACCTATGGCATGAAGGCAGCTGGTGAGCTGATTTTCAGTGGCACTGTCACTGCCTGGGTCCTTGCCACTGATCCAGGGGCCCCTGCATTTTAGTTTAATTTTAAATGAAGCTTCTTAAACATTTTAAAAACTTTATTTACTTCACATACAACAATAGTTTAGTTATATATTATAGACTAATATTATATTAGAAAGAGACCTTCTAAAAACATTAAAATGTATTACTGACACACAAAACCTTAAATTAGAGTGAATAAATGAAGACTTGGCACATCACTTCTGAAAGGCTGCCGACCCCTGCTATAAGATATTGTTAGGGCCAAAAGCTTAGTTGGATTCAACAAAAAAAAGATTTGAACATTATATGGATAATAAGAACATTCAGAGTTACATTAGTAAGGATTTTTTTTAAATTTAAAAACACACAAGTTTTGGAAGGGATATAAAACCTTAAGTTTCAAGGCATACAAAACTCCCTATTTGTCAGGAGTTAGGAAGAAACATTTCCCATGGGCAGGTTCTTCAGTAACTATCTACTGCAGGATTTATTGCACCTTCCTCTGGATCATCTGGTACGTGGCACTGTTGAAGATAGGATACTGGCCAAGATTAGAAACGTATTCTTCAGAATGGCAAATCCTAGGTTACTACTACTAAATTCACATATCCACACCGAAACATCGGGTCCAAATCCACCTGAACTTTGGAGATGGTTGCATTAAAGTATATGTCTCTATTGTGTTTCAAAAACAAATTCTTTGAGTATACTAAGGTAAGAAAAGAATTACACCTCTACCCTGTTATAATGCCACTCGATATAACACGAATTCGGATATAACGTGGTAAAGCAGTGCTCCAGGGGGGCAGCGCTTCATGCTCTGGTGGATCAAATCAAGTTTGATATAATGTGGTTTCACCTATAATGGAGATTTTTTGGCTCCCAAGGACAGCGTTATATCAAGGTAGAGTTGTTATTCACATTTAAAATACTGCAGCAGGAAGTCCTATTTCACAAGTAAGCTGTGTGTGAGTTGACTGTGATATCACGATACCTGAGGTTGTTTGCAGGAGGATTTAGTGGCCTCATACACGTTCAGCAAAATTACATATGTCAATCTTGCCCAAAGATTACTCTGGTGACACAGTGTATTACCACGTGAGAGGTCTCGATTTGGGAGTCACTTCAAAAGTTCTGAACCTTGGGGTGACAGAGGTTTGGCAAATTACAGGACATACATTCAGGCTTCCAGACTGCCTGTAGAATACTACTGCAGTATCATTTGAATTTTATTAAGGGAGAGGCCCAAAATCCTTGTAAAATCAGGTGTATATGCGGTGAATTACCAAGGGACAAAAAGGGATTTCATAAAATCTAGGCTTCCCTGAACTATATACACTCTTATAGTTACAGTGTATGAATTTTGTTAGAGGATAAACAGAAAAGCATGTCTTCTTCTCTTAGTGTTTGGCCTAAATTTTATTGGAGTGTTGAAAATTCCTTTGTTTATAAAAGTAGCAAAAGAGAAATTATGCTTTTTAGTATCAGAGTAATCGTCACACGTTTACTAAATAGCAAAAGACATAGGCATTAGTAAATATTCATGTGCATCCAATATGAATTGCCAACCCCAGTTAATCTTGAAACATAAAACAAACCAACCCACACAGATCTTTGTTATGCAGAAGTTTGAGCCATTCAGCAGGATCGTCTGACTGCCATTGAAATGACAAGCTGTAAAAGGGTCATAGAGGGTCCCTCAAGGGGTTCTGTCTTGAAAAATGACTGTAAAAATGTCCCCAATGCTAATGGAATTGCATAAGTGTCACTGAGGGTATATTTAGTCAGTAGATCTTTATGTAAACCCCACTTGAACTTTGGCAGCTCCTAGTGTTCCAGATCAATCCTCCAGGGGGCTTCAGCAAAACAACTACAACTAGAACTGCAACCATAGCACTCTGACCTCCTTTTGCAGTAAACATGGAGTCAGGAGTGGGGACAGAAGGAACTAGAAACCCTGCTGTGTTCAATAGCAAAGCTTCTGTGGGGTGATCTGGACAAACAGTTCACTGGACCAAGGACAAGCCCTACACAGCCCCACAGAGATGGGACAGCCTGACTTTTCCTGAAGGAGAAAGAAGGTAGCTTTAGTTTTGATACAGATGCTGGGATGGGAGAGAAGGACCTCAGCTCAGAGAGTCCCTGCTAAACTCCCACTCCCCCCAACAGGAGTTTTTGCATGGCTCTGACACACTTAAGCTGCTTGCATCAAGCAGCTCCAGCACTGTTGTCACCAGTATCCAGTGGACAAAGACCTGAACTGATCAAGAGCAAGCCAACATCTCATGAAAATTACAGACTAGGGAACAGCAAACCTAGCTGGAGTCAGAAGACGACTCCAGGAGTGAAGAGAAAATAAAGGCACTATTATTTAAGTCAGCCAACACAACAGTACTGCAATACTCCACCACCTCAAGACTTGAAACTTCAGTGAACCATCTGCTTTGAGAAAGTTCCAGGGAGGAAGCTGGGGGTTGGACCATTGGTGAGTATTAAGAAATGGGGTATTGGTTTATTAACATTTATTATTATCATTAGTCCATTCCTTCCCCAGATCCTATTTTCCTGTTCCCAGTAAAGTCCCCCTATGTTATACTGTTATTTTGGGTGTGTCATTCCTTTGCTGGGGTTTGTTGTATTTACTTTATTGCTCTTGCATACTAGACTTTACACTCCTGGTCAGGTAGCAGTATTAGTTTATGTTTTCTCAAGCAGCAGCACCTGTGAAAAGGCACAGTGAGAAGCCCATTTGCTGGGGCGGCTCCAGGCCCCAGCATGCCAAGCGCGTGCTTGGGGTGGCAAGCCGCGGGGGGCGCTCTGCCGGTCGCCGGGAGGGAAGCAGGCAGGCTGCCTTCGGTGGCATGCCTGCAGAGGGTCCGCTGCTTCCGCAGCTTCGGTGGAGTCGCAGAACCAGCGGACCATCCGCAGACGTGCCTGCGGGAGGTCCACCGGAGCCGCGGGACCGGCAACCGGCAGAGTGCCCCCTTTGGCATGCCACCATGCTTGAGGCGGGGAAATGTCTAGAGTCACCCCTGCCCATTTGGATGGAGTCATCAGGCTTCAGAAAAGAAGCCTGGACCCAGGTGCAAAACCACTCCAAACAGTGGTGATAGCAAGCACCAGGGTGAGAAAAAGGAGGAAATGTAAACCACACTTCAAGGAGGCACTATATCTATAAGATGGTGGTGATACATGTGAAGGATAGAATGCAGCTTGCCTGTCAGATCCCAAAAAGAACAGCAGAAAAAGCTTCTTTACACAAAAAAAAAAAAAAATCAACAAAGAAAAAGTTTTTAGACCTAAATAGGGATCACTGAGACACAAACATAACAATCCCATTTCACATCCTGTACTTCAGCCATTTCTAGACAGAAATTCTAAACTGAATCTTAATGATTCTGAAATGTTTGGATACAGTCCCCCCACCCCGACTCCTTTTTTTAATTTTTTGTGATCACTTGCTTGGTTTTGGCTGGAGAATGGAGGCATAGAAACCAAAATACCAGCCTCATTCAGATTAAGAGTTGAATTTGGATAGTCTCTGAACCAACCCTAAAATCCAAACTCTTAGAAACAGGCTTATCTTTACAAAAGACAAGGAATGAGAATGTCCAGATAAAAGGAGGATGCACTTTTGCAAAGAGAATTTCTGAATGAAGGTTAAGCTGAACAAATGGAACTTAATTAAGTGGACTGCCCCTTCCATGTGGCTGAGTTTCTTCAAGCTTAACTCCCTGTGTTCTCTGTTCCCCTGGTGTCCCCTATGTCAGTGCTTCTCAAAGCCGATCCGTCACTTGTTCAGGGAAAACCCCTGGCAGGCCGGGCCAGTTTGTTTACCTGCCGCGTCTGCAGGTTTGGCCAATCAGGCTCTCACTGGCCATGGTTCGCCGCTCCAGGCCAATGGGGCCGGCAGGAAGGGCAGCCAGCATATCCCTCAGCCTGCACCACTTCCCGCAGCCCCCATTGGCCTGAAGCGGCAAACCACGGCCAGTGGGAGCCGCGATCGGCCGAACCTGCAGATGTGGCTGGTAAACAAACCGGCCCGGACCACCAGGGGCTTTCCCTGAACAAGCGGTGGCCCGACTTTGAGAAGCACTCCCCTATGTTACAGTTCAGGCCAACTTCACCTGTACTACCTCCACATTATCCAGTAAGGACATCCACTCTAGGCTCCTGGCACCTCAGCCATCACCGATCTTGGGCAGAGACACATGTCTCTCTCCCTCCTGACCAGGGTTTTCCTAGGCTGCATAGCTCCCTGCCTAAACTATTAGTTCCCCAGCAAGTCAGATGGCCTAAACTGGCCTACACCTATGCTTTGCTTTCTCCTCAGAGGCTATAAATAGCGTAATTGCCCACAATTAGAACACAGCCCTTCTTAAGCAGGCACATTTATTCTTAATGTGAAAGCATTATAAAGAAAACATTTAAAACAATAAAAAAAATCTAATGCATGCTAATAAACTTACCAGCAATAATCCCCAATTCCTACAAGAGCTCTGATAGGAGATCAGTCCTACAAACCCCACAAAAGAGTTTTCCTGTACTGATAAATTTAGAACCATCTTGGCTCAGGACAAGCATACCTATTCATAAGCTAGCCTTTCTTTTATACAGCCTGGGTCTTTAATCCTCAGAAACCATGACTATGTAATCAGTCAGACAGTGGTTTTCTCGATGGGGCATAGCTTCAAAAGGTTGGGTCTAGAGGTGGGAATTTGCATTTAAACTTAATGCAATAAGAGCTCCCAAAGATAATGCAGAAAACTGCCATATCTGTCATACGCTCCATAATGGGCCCTCCAGAGAATATGAACCTCTGACTCCAGTTCCACTGATCATGATACACACAGCACTGAAGACAAAAGGAAAAAACCTCAACCATATTTACAAAGCAGTGTTAATAATCCCAGTGTCATGGGGAACACTGAATACATTCAAATAATCAAGAGAATGTTTGAGTTAATTAGTCGACAGAGGATATGACGCTTGGATAATTGATATTTGGAGAACAAAGATGATACTGCATATATACCATTATATAGCAATATCTATCTCACATGCATTAGCTAGAGTGGTTATTAGTTTTCATTGCACGAAGTAAAGTGTCTGTTGATCATCATGTAAGAAGTGTCACAGGGTAATTTTATGATCAGCGATAAGTAATTATTATTGATTACTATTACAGTATTTCATAGAGACATCAATCAATATCAGGGTCCCACTATGAAAAGCATAATTACAATTCTTATTATATTTATGATCAGTGCTTCCAAGATTTGGTTGCAAAATTATTCATTCTGAACAGAATATGTAACCAAATACATAAATAAGTGGTAAAACATATTCATCTTTGTTGTGGTACACTGTAGAAATATCCAAGAATTTCATTTTTTGTATTTGTAATTTTCTAAAATATCTCCAATTTACTTCCTTCAGCTTTAATATTTAATGCCAGATCCTAAAATAAGTTAATTATTTGATTCTTAAGAAAATATACACATATACACAGAATATATATCACATGTGTACTACTGTGCATACATATACACATATCATATCAATTTTTGAGGGGGTCAGAAAATATGTGGACAAGTGTGATCCAGTGCATATAGTGTACTTGGACTTCTAGAAAGGCTTTGACAAGGTCCCTCACTAAAGACTCTTAAGCAAACTAAGCAGTCATGGGATAAAGGGAAAGTCCTCTCATGGATCAGTAACTGGTTAAAAGACAAGAAACAAATGGTAGGAATAAATGGTTAGTATTCAGAATGGAGAAAGGTAACTAGTGGTATACCTCAGGGATCTGTACTGACACCATGTTTGTAAATTATCTGGAAAAAGGGGTAAAGAGTGAGGTGGCAAAGTTTGCAGATGATACAAAATTACTCAAGATAGTTAAGTCCAAAACTGACTGTGAAAAGTTCCAAAGAAATCTTACAAAACTGGGTGGCTGCAGAACAAAATGGGAGATGAAATTCAATGTTGATAAATACAAAGTAATGGATATTGAGAACCATAATTCCAACTATACATACAAAAGCATGGGGTCGAAATTAGAGATCTTAGAGTCATTGTGGATAGTTCTCTGAAAACATCCACTCAACCTTCAGCAGCAGTGAAAAAAGCTAACTATAGATACTATGCAAATCCATGGTACACTCACACCTTGATTACTGCATGCAGTTCTGGTCACTTGATCTCAAAAAAGACACATATTAGAAATGGAAAAGATACAGAGAAGGGTACAAAAATTATTATGGGTATGGAACAGTTTCCTTAGGAGGAGAGATTAAAGACTGGAACTGTTCAGTTTGGAAAAGAGACAACTAAGGGGGGATATGATAAAGGTCTATAAAATCATGAATGGTATGGAAAAAGTAAGTATTATTTACTTTTTCACATAACATAAGAACCAGGGGTCCCTAATGAAATGAATAGGTAGCAGGTTTAAAACAAACAAAAGGAAATATTTCTTCACACACTCAACCTGTGGAACTTGTTTCCAGGAGATGTTGTGAAAGCCAAAACTGGAACTAGGTTCAAAAAAGAACAAGACAACTTCATGGAAGAGAGCTCCATACATCGCTGTTAAGCCAATATGTTCAACCCCATGCTCTGGTGTCCTAACCCTCTGACTGCCAGATGCTGGGATTGGACAAAAGGGGTTGGATCACTTGATAATTGCTCTGTTCTGTTCATTCACTTTGAAGCATCTGGCACTGGCCACTGTCAGAAGAGAGGATATTGGGCTAGATGGACAACTGGTCTGACTCAGTATGGTCATTCTTATATTTTTCTGTTATGTTCTTATTTCACTTATTTATTACCTTCAGGAGCAGTCTGCTGCTTGTTAATTCTGCTGCTTGCAACCTGGGTGGCATATACACTGTATATATTGTACCTTTCTTATATTTCCCAGTTCATTCTTATTAATCTCTGTAAAAATAAATATGTAATTTATCATTTTAAAAGCAATGCCATGTGCACTGTTAGAATGTGGTGATTGATCTTCTCAACCATTTAAGCACTTACTATTTTGTACTTAAGCCTAGACTTCAGGTGGCTGGCAGTCTAGGTACTTAAAGCAACAAACAGAAGTCGGCCCTACCCAACTTTGAGATTGGAAAAAGAAGATGATAATGATTGTGTACTTAAAATAGAAGTGCCAAGTTGATTTTACATACTATCAACAAGTCATATCATGGTAGTTTTGATCAGTTTGTTTTTTCTTTTAACAGTTTGCTGCTGGTTTCTACTTTATTTAAAAGGCATCCAAATCACTTACATCTGTATGATATTAGTCCTCTATTCAAATGAGCAATTCTGTGTGTTTGTATTTTGATGAGAACACCAGTTGTCTAATTCAAAATCAGACATTCACAAACAAGCACAGACACAATCATTTTGGACATGGAACACTGAAGTGGTGATTAATCTTCTCCCTGTGCATTCTTGTCAAACGCTTACTTCACCTCTCACTTTATTCAATTCTCAAAGAACATCTGGCCTACAGCTTTTTTTTCTACATGTTGGCTAATTTTTTTTTGTTAGTCATAAAAAAAGCTAAAACCAATGATGATGTGATTGCACCAGGTGCCTGATATTACATCACTGTACAGATTATCTTGCAAAACAGCCAAACACTCATTTTGGCTGATGTCTCCCCTTCCCCCTACACCCACCCCTCTCCAAAAACCATAGGACTGGGTTTTCTTTTTTTCACCACTCATTTAATCTTTTTTTTTTATTTGACTTCAGATGAGAGGTGGGGAGAGAACAACAATCAAATGATAATGTCTTTTTAAAAAGACAAGAGCAATTTAGTTCTTCAGAAAATGCAGTTGTCAGCCTTTCTTCTGTCTTTACATACCATCATGGTAGGAGGGGTTATTAAAGACATATAGAGCCTTCAATCCACAGATTTTACTCCCATTGACATCACTGGGTATTCTGCATGGCAAATGAGGTACAAATATGGCTCAGTCATGAATGAAACAGCAAGCATTATTTTGTGGAACCTATGTTGTAACAACATAAGTCTCAGCATTTAGAACAAAGACAGAATAGACATGGAGAATGCACTACTGATGGCTTATCAGCCCTTAGAGTAATTGATCCATCCAAGTCAGAAATGAGGCTCACAATATTTTGTGGAAACTATGCAGTAATCTTTTTAGTAATTCCATTGGGAACAATGTTAATCTATTCTGATCTAAGTGCTTGTCTACATGGGAAAGTTTTACCAGTTATTATCAGTTCATTAATACTGATATAGCTTTGCTGGTTCAATTATATCAGTATAACTCCCCATATAGACAACCTTGTTCCAGAAAAAGACTGCCTTTTGGGGGAGATTAGATTAAATCCCTTCCAAAGAGAAATAAAATAAACAGAAAAAGTCACTTATTCCAGTTTAATGACCAATGCTACACATTCTTATATGTCAATAGCTCATTATATTAACTAACTACATACCAACATGATACATACGCATATATGCTTTTATAACGATTCTTGTAACACCCAAATCCAAATCTAGATCACAATATTACTTCTTATATACTGTCTTGAAATGAAAAGCAGCTTTGGTTCCAAATCATTAATCAAGCTAACACTACTAAACACCTTAATTGATAATAACTTTCAAAGGACTCAACAGTGATACTATAAAGTTTCTGCATGAAATCAACTACCGTTCCAGAGGACATGTATCTATGCTGATGACTGGTTCTGCTCGATAACAATCCAAAGCAATGAAAATGAACATGTGTTGGTCTGCACTATCTGAGTCAAGATGCCACCAGCAAAAGGTTGATTTTCTTTTTTGGTGTTTTGGCTTCTGTAGTTTCTGCACTGGAGTGTTGCTCTTTTAAGACTTCTTCTGAAAGCATGCTCTCAGATTTTGGAAGGTTCTTCAGATTCTTAAGCCTTGGGTCCAGTGCTGTAGCTATCTTTAGAAATCTCACATTGCACAATCTCCTTTGCATTTTGTCAAATCTACAGTGAAAAAGTGTTCTTAAAATGAGCAACATATGCTGGGTCATCATCCGAGACTGCAGTAACATAAAATATATGGCAGAATGCAGGTAAAACAGAGCAGGGTACATATAATTCTCCCCCTAGGAGTTCAGTCACAAATTGAATTAACGCATTTTTTTTTTAATGAGCAACATCAGCATGTCATCTGGAATGGTGGCCAAAGCATGAAGGGGCACACAAATGTTTAGCATATCTGGCATGTAAATACCTTGCAATGCTGGCTACAAAAGTGCCATGCAAATGCCTGTTCTCACTTTCTAGTGACATTGTAAATAAGAAGAGGGCAGCATTATCGCCTGTAAATATATACAAACTTTTTTGGCTTAGTGATTGGCTGAACAGGAAGTAGGACTGAGTGAACTTATAGGCTCTGAAGTTTTACATGGTTTTGTTTGAGTGCAGTTATGTAACAAAAAAATAAAACTACATTTGTAAGTTGCCCTTTCAGGACAAAGAGATTGCACTACAGAGTACTTGTATGAGGTGAATTGAAAAATACTATTTTGTTGTCATTTTTACAGTGCAAATGTTTATAATAAAAATAATATACACTGATTTCAATTACAACACAATACAATACATATGAAAATGTACAAAAACATCCAAAATATTTAATAAATTTCAATTGGTATTCTGTTGTTTAACATGCAATTAATCACAATTTTTATCACAATTAATTTTGAGTTAATCGCATGAGTTAACTGTGATCAATTGACAACCCTAATTACAAGTAATGAAAAAGAAAAGTCAGAACTGATTACAAGAAAATAAAAGTAAATCACAACTAATGCCTAACTTAACAAGCTAAAGTGAATTCAAAGCAAAGGTCTCTCTCACCACTGTTATAGCAGTCTTACTGGCTGAATTCCTTTCAGCCAGAATCCCTCCCCAGTCCAGTGATGCTTCCTTTGTCCTTCAAGTGTTGTCAATGCCATGAGGAGAGATGGAGGGAGAGATGATTTGGGGCCTTTGTTCTTCCTTCTTACATTTTTCCTCTTCTTTGAGAATGATCTCCATCTGAGTTTCAGGAGACAGAAAATCTGTAAGGGTGGGAACCCCCTGCTGCTTTTCATCAAAATGTAAATCTTTCCATATCCTGTTTCCTTCCAAAGAATGGCCACTTAACCAGGTGATAGTCCATTTGATTTTGCTGACACCTGGCTGAGGCATTGGCTCACTGGTTTGTGGGTGCTTTTAGTAATACCATACCGTAGAATCTTATTACTTTACATACAATGTTGCCACACACATTTTACCAGGATAATAGTGATCAGCAAACTACGAGTTTTCAAATGATACCTCACAAGGCTTCCTTTGTACAAGATTTATCAGAGTCCTATAAAAGGGGTGAACTTAGCAGGACAGACTGTCACAAAGGTGAAAAATATAGGCTCAGCAGTACAATAGTCAACAACATTTTCTAACCCTGTAGCATACGAAAATCTGTGCTCTGTTGCCAAAGAAATTACAGCTGTCTTATTTTTCTCAAATACAGCATAGGACAAAGGGGTAGCATAACAAATCAATTAATGTCTTACCTGCCTCCTTTACTAATTAGAGATTCAATCTCCCTCTCTGCTCTTGATATTTGAAACTTCTCAGAGGGTAAAGAAGAAAGTAGCAGAGCTCAAACTTTTTCAGTGGGTTTTTAAAGTCTTCTTTCCTTGACAAGTATAAATTCTGTTGAGGTGAAAATGCTTTAGAGGATTTCCCATCGCTGTTGCTTTTATTTTCTTTTTATTCACCCCTCTTAGTACAATAGGTGTCACTACTACAAAGCAAACTCTTTCATAGTCTTCCTAAATCCCATTCTCAAAAATTCAGAGCGTCTAAATAGAATATGTCTGGGGCCCCAGACATCCACACTACTCAGTCTTGGTCCAGAAAATACAGTTGCATCATAGACAGTATTAACTTTACACTCTCCATCAGCTTCCTGTTCATATTCAGATGAAACTCAAAATTGCCATTCTGGTTTTCACAGTATCAATAGATTTGATCCATTATATGCACCTCATTTCACATCAACCTATTTATTTCTCCACTCTCTATATTTATTGAATCTTCATCTCCCTTCCCTTCTGCAAATTCCATGATCTTGACGCTCACTCCTACATTTGTGCTGCCCCAATTATTTGGCAGTCTCTATTTTCTGTCCTCTGAGCAGCCCTATCTTCAAATCTTACCTTAAAAGCTCCCCTTTTCAATTCAACCATAGACTGAGACTATACTACAACTACTCTCTCCATTCTCCCATATCTATTATTTAAAGAAGAGTCTGAACCAGAGCCCTGGATGCACTCATCCCTAAACTTAGGGAAAGGTCAGCACCTGATGTGGATGTGAACATCACATTTGGCCCCTGGGCTGAACCAAAGTCTCAGACATAACATTTTTCAACTCAGACTCATTTCTACTTTAAATTACTATGCAAAATGTTTATATGTCATACTATTACATCTCACTGTGGTGTTCTGAGATGCAGACACAATATGTGGAAGATACTATGGGGAAATAAATTGAAATAAACTACAAAGTCAAAGGAACCAGAGCTGAGGCAAAATCTCAGTCTATTTCAGGAATCATCTGCTAGAACGGTCAACATTTAATCCCCATTCCTGTTCTTTTTGAAGCAAACAGTCATTGGACTTGAATGGAAGCAGAATTGGGTCTCTTGGTTTTGTGTGGAAAGGAGTAGTACAAACCAAATTGTATTAAATTAAAAAAAGAAAAATCTATGTATACTTTTTTCTTTGTGTGGGGAGAGATGCAAGAGGGGGGATTTAAATATAACAATGGTTAAACACTGGTGTGCTCTAACCACTGCTTATCACACCAATCATATGATTTTGTTTCCTTGCATTCCCTCAGATGATTGTTGTATCCACTTATAGTCTCTTGTTTAACATGTTGATTTTAAGTCCTTTGTGATACTGACTGTATTTCTGCTATGTCTGTGCACTGCCTGGCTCTGGTCCACGTACTGATGCCTCTGGGCTCTACCACAATAGTACTAGTAGCAGTAATCATAATAAAAACGTTCCTGAATACAGCCAGTGCTGGAAACCCAAACAAACAGCTTTAAGCTAGTGCGTGAGAAACTGAGTGTACAAAGACCCACAAGTCTAATGTATTTTCCTAGCACCACAACCTATTCATTTTGGCTGTGTGCTCTTTCCCAGCATTCATCCCTGACAGTACATGAGCAGTAGTCACACAGACAGGATTTTTAGTTCTTGGTTTATTGACTCTTTTGGAGCCATTACTAACAAAGGACAATAACTTCTTCAGAGGTTTTACCATCTTTTGGATCAAAAATGATTTTGTTTAGCTGTGTAATGACTTCTTTAGAATAACGACGATCTGAGTAAATAATATAACTTTCCTAAATTAGCACTCATAGTAAAATCGATATTTTGTTTGCTTGTTGAATAAATACATTTAATACCAAAATAGATATTTAACCAGGAAAATAATGGGGCAAATACACTCAGCTGTGATTAATCAACTTAGGTTAATGGAGCTACACCAGGAAAGAATTTGGTCCATTATGTCACTTAAACGCCTAAATTTTATTTTCAATGCATATTTTATAAGATTTATGTACATATTTACCTTTACGTAAGAGATCAGAGTGCCCCAAATAGGCTCTCTCTGGTGATATATAAGAAGTGTAATATACTAGGGGTTATATAACCTTCTATGAAAGTTTTTCTCAAGCCTAGTAACTACAACAGGGCATTTTTACTTCTGCCAATTTTTTTAGTGTAGGCCCTGATACCCAATATCATCTTTCTCCAGTAAGTACCTACCAGCTGAGCATGGGCAGTGACATATTTCTTCCATACCACTAATTAATTTCTCTTATGGCTTTTCCTTTTGGGTCAGTCATCCAAGCTCAGGGCCAAAATCTGACAGCAGCTGTACACCTGCAATTTCCATTGATTACAATGGGGGTTGCAGGTGCTCAGCAGCTCTCCAAATTTGGCCCATAATGCTCCATCAGCCCTTATTATGGTATTAACTACACAAGGCTTCAGAGGCTTTCAATAACACATTCCAACTGTTCGTATTTAATTCATGTGTTTTCGCCTCTGAATCTCAAAAAGAAAGTTTAAAGTACATATCTCCTGGTGCAATGTATTTCAATTACTTTAAAAGGTGTATTTCCCTGTAGTATTTACTTTACATCTCAAATGCTAACAGGTTTGGAAACAGGCCATGGCTCCCAAATATTGAATTTTAGTATGGAATACTGTACATATACTGACAGTGCTAGAGTAGCAAAGACTTTTATACTATAACACTTTTTCTGCTCTCACACTTTGCTCAGACATAGAATATCTGGCTTGGAAGGGACCCTGAGGTCATCTAGTCCAACCCCTTGCTCAAAGCATGACCAATCCCCAGACAGATTTTTTGCCCCAGATCCCTAAATGGCCCCCTCAAGGATTGAACTCACAAACCTGGGTTTAGCAGGCCACTGCTCAAACCATCGAGCTATCCCTCCCCCTGCCCCATGTGCATGCTAGTACTTCCCATGCAACTTTATCTTCTATTGCAGTCCGTGAGTCCTAAATGTACAAGGAATGTATTCAGGATGACCATGTTCTCTTTTAACCTTTACCCTTCAGTAAATGCAGACAGTTAACAACCACTAGAGGTCAGACCTGGGCATCTATTATTAAGAGTTAACCTGCAGTGTAAAATAACCACTTTGAGGATATGCCAACTAAATCTCCCTCCTACCCATATAAAATTACTTATTAGCTTTAACTTTATGTTTAGAGGCTTTTGCTGGGTGGTGTCATTACCTTAGCATTGCTTGTGTGTTGTGAGGGCAAGGGGGAATGATTGTTGTTCCACTGGTTAATTACAGTACATACTATCGCTGTATATTTTGACTGTCTAAAACCACAAGGATTTGTGCACATATAAATTATACCCAAGGATAAGCATGTTTCTCACAAATATATTTCACCACCAAGAGCCACTTTGCAACATATACACACGGATCAACAATACTTAAGGACCTCATCAAATATTGACACTAACGCCCAGTAATCAGCCATCCCAATACCCTGTACCCCTCCTGAAAAAATCCAAGAAGAGCCAAGCCATGAATGTAAATAAATCCCGTCATTCCAAGAACATATCAAAGTAAAGGATCCCTTTTGAAGAGAGGAGCTATCAACAGACCCCTTTGTTTTAAAACAGAGGATTAGCTCAGAGCAAACAAGGAGGGTCTTATAGATTGCCAGGGCCCAAACCGTTTGAGGTGGTATAGCATCTTAAATTTCATGAAAAAAAACGAACGCTAAATATTATTGGGGCTCAACAAGAGCATTATTGAGCTGTTGACACTAGATTCACATGTGCGAATGACTGGCAAGTAACTGAATTCACAATATTTGATTTTTTTAAAATCAGCCAAGAAGATATTCATTGAACAGAAATAGAATTGATTGTCTTTAATATGGATTAAAATGTAGCATCACTTAATGTATCTTAGTCGGTAGAGTTCCATCTCATTCTGAATCAAGTTGACTCCTGAGCTGTAAGGCAACAGGTGGCAGTTTCCAAGTTCAGACATGGAGTGTGTGTCATTTTTCTCATTATTATCACAGATGCAAGGATTCAGAAAACCATTAACAGAGAAACAGCTAGCCCAGCTTCTAGGTCCAATTCCAAAAAGATAATGTCAAGGTCTTGGATTTAATTAAAGAGAAAAGTGATAGAAAAGGGAATGGCACTGATCATCAGCCAAGCAGTATTAGTTTCTAAATCTGTTCTGCTTTTGGCTTGGAATGTGAGGAATTCACCTAGAGTGGTTGCAATTCTCTTAAAAGAGGCAGAGCTGGGGAGGCAAGCATAATAATCAAGTGAGATAGCACCAGATGAGTCCCAGAAGGAGATCGGAGAAAAGAAAGAAAGAAAAAGAAAGAAAAGGACCCAACAAATCATTTTTTAAAAAGTTTGAGAAAGTCATATTTGATGAACAAATGGATCAGATGACTTATGTACTGCATGCCAAACCCAGTGCAAAGTTTTCCAACTCAAATATCGGTACTTCTGCCCCCTTCTTCCCCTAAACATAAGTGAAAGGTTTGGAACCTGCATTTTTAATTAGTTTGGGAAGCACTTAGCTTTGATTCACCCTGCCTGCTAATAGATACAGCCAGTACTATACAGCAGAAAGCCCACTTTAATATAGGAGTGTAACATAAGGAGTTTTAAAGCAAATAGAATGGATAAGCAAAATAAAAAAGCCTCCTAACCTATTTCTTGTTTATTCGCTATTTCCCTTTGGCTAATTGTCATGTTCTTGTTGCTAATAAAAGCATGGCATGGAACTTTGCTAGATTTTATGAAGTAAAATGTATCAGGTAGAGTAATTTTCTAGGGTTTAGCTCCTAGAACCAATACATACAAGCTTCCTCCATCTAACCCAACCTATACACCTCAATCTTGACCTGGAGTCTGAAGAGATCACTATTAGGCGTGAGAAAGGATTTCAACCTCATGTCCATTCACTCCTAAGGCTCTTTTCTGAGACTACCAAGAGGATGCCACCAATTAGTACCAGTTTTTGTAGGTTCTCTGATGTGGTCACCTATTTAAAAACTGCAATAATCAACTCATTTCATATAACATAGCTGTTCAGGGTTAAGCACATTGGTGTGGCTGTGTGGATGTTTGTATTTCTAAACTTCTATCTTTTCTGGAGATAACAGATGAATGCATTCATTCAAGATATACCTTCTTCCAGGAGCTCTAAAATTTACACACATACATGATCCAAACCCCCCCCCCAAAACACAGATCCATACATGCAGGCATGCCAACATTCGTAAGGGCTTGTCTACACATGAGAATTATTCTGGAATAAGGTACAGTTGTCAATTTAAAGTGTAATAGCTATTCTGGAATAATTCTAAGCATCAACATTCGTATTCTGGAATAAGTGTGTCCATGCATGGAGTTATTCCAAATAGCTATTCCTAAATAAATATGTGCAGACAAGCCCTCAGAGTGCCAGTATGAAGCTTTAACTTTGAACAACATGGCTTTTGAAGGGTTATGTCAAACCTTTACCATTATTTTAATATAGAGATGATGGACCATATTCTTGGAATCAGTGGGAGTAATGAGTGCTCAATACCTTGCAGGATCAAGCCATATATATATATATAAAAAAATTATCTCTATATTAAAAATATATTGATTACATACAGTAGGTCTAATAACCCACAGAATCTTTGGCATTATACTGTAGTTTTTTCCTTCGGACAGTGCTCCTTCAGATCCAGTTTTTCATGTTTTGGTAGCAGTTGACCCTAGAACCATTTTCAGACATAAGTTAGTGTTTTCTTAACCCGAAGTTGCCCTCCTGTAAGCACATGCATCCTGCAGCTGCACTCTTAGTCAAAGCCTCTTGGGAAGGAGCAGTGATTACTAAACAGTTTCACTAGTGGAACTAATGTTAGTACAGTGCACCCTGGTGGATTGATGGGAGAATCCCATCTAACTTGTCCCACTGTCACTGACGTTGACAAGTAGCAGGATAAGACGACATAATTACGTTTCTGTACAAATTTATCAGATAGCTTTGTTGCAATGAATAGAGCTCACTCTTCCAAATCTATATTAATTCTGCCATGCTTACAGTTATACTAATGTGCCATTTTTGCCAGGTCTTTTTTAGATTAGCATTTTCTCTCCTTCCCTCCCTCTCCCAATAAAATGAATTTTTGTTGTGGATTTATTTATCTTTTCCTACTTCCACAGGATCATAGTTAAAGATGGAAGCAGACTATTAGATTGACTCAATCCCCCTGAAGTCTACTTCAGCTTGATTTCTCCCAGTACAAGTCAGATCAGATACTAACTGATACTACATTTAATTTCAGCCAAAACTTTACTCCAGGTAGCCACTCAGATAATAGTCCTTCTTGTCATATGTATCTCAAACTTGTCTACTCTTATTTGGAAAACTGATTTTGGGAATCCTGATAGCGAGTCCATCTCATAGACCAAATTTATGGAATAGTGAGCAAGGGGTCTGTTATTAAGTATTTAAGATGAACAGTTTATATTTTGTCATTAGTTTATTTTATAAGTTAATGACACCAGGTACATAATAAGAAATCCTGAAATAGTTCCCCCAAACAAAACTACTTAACTGTATTCTTCAATTATTTTTATTAAAAGGTATGTTTTAATTGTAACTGCATTTTTCCGCAACACCATTCCACGGTGACATCTCTAGTCTCACAGAAAAAGATAATATGAAATGAGTGACCTGAGCAACTTTATTATATGAACATACAAAACTCAAATTTTCCAAATGACAGGGAAGAAACCCACCTTACTAGACAGTTACAAGTAAATGTTTCTAGCATCTTTTTAACAGATTTTAGATTTAAGTAGATAGAAAGTGCCATAATGGAACAGAGATATGGTCCATCTATTCCAGTATCCTGTCTCTGTCAGTAGCCAACTTTAGACGCTTCACTGAAAAGCATTAAAAAAATAATAATACACCAAGCCAATTATGAATCATGGGAAGAAACGTCTTCCAGAGACCCAAGTGGTGATCACCCTGTGTCCAAGGATGACAACCAAATTCTTTATAATTTTTATCTATCTAGAGTAACTTGCAGATGCTATTTTGTTGGTATTGGAAATTAAAATAGGATGACTGAATCAGCTGAAACTGTTAGAAATAGGAGTAAATGGTGGAATATTGTATCTACCCTTCTCTGCTTTCAGCTGTTCATTTAGCAATGCAGACTATAGAAATAAATTATGGTACCTCTATTATCAGGCACCTTCTGGCCATGTCATGACTTTAGAAGACTCAACACATATGATGCTGAGAGAGAAAAAAACCTCATATGTAGGAATCTGGGGTTTACAATCACAGAACCCCCTACACCTCCTCCATCTAGGATACTGGATTAGATAATGAGAACAGAATTAAAAATGGAAAAGCTACACATAAATAAAATTAGAATGGAGAAAAAACCCACAGAAGCCAGGGAGCTTATAAACTGAGGATACGAAAGCACTCTCGACTTAGTCCTCTTGTATAAAGTAGCTGCAGCACAGAAAGCCTACAAGTATAACTTCCCACATCACACTGGAACCGGACAGTGTTACATCCATGCAAATGATTCTTTAAAATTAGATGATATCTGTCATAAACAGATAGTTAAGGGTTAATGCCTCTTTTACCTGTAAAGGATTAAGAAGTTCACATAGCCTAGCTGACACCTGACCAGAGGAACCAATGGGGGAACAAGATGTTTCAAAAGGAAGGAGGGAAGTTTTCCTTTGTTTAGAGTTTCAGGGTATGGCTACACGAGCTGCACAGCGCTGTAAAGCGCCAGTGTAGCCAAGCCCTCAGTTTCAGCCAGAGTGAAAAAGATCAAGAAACCAGCCTCTTATCAGAGTAGTACGTTTTAGAAAGGGATAAATAGGTTTATGTTTATTTTCTTTTAACTTGTCTTGGTACCATTAAGGGAATTATCAAATTTGGGTATTCTTGTGTGTATTAAGATTTTTGCCCAGGGGAACATCCTCTGTGTTTTGAATCTGTTGTCTGCGAGAGTAGCTGGTATGCTAATCTCTCCCAGAGGGTTTTCTTTTACCTTTCTTTTCTTTAATTAAAAGCCTTTTTCTTAATACCTGATTGATTTTTTCCTTGTTTTTAGATCCAAGGGGTTTGGATCTGGATCCACCAGGAGTTGGTGGGAGAAAGGAGGGGGGATGGTTAATTTCTCCTTGTTTTAAGATCCAAGGGGTTTGGATCTGTGTTCACCAGAAAACTGGTGAAGTCTCTCAAGACTACCCAGGGAAGAAAAGTGCTTGGGGATGGTGGCAGCAATACCAGATCTAAGCTGGTAATTAAGCTTAGAAGTGTCCATGCAGGTCCCCACATCTGTACCCTAAAGTTCAGAGTGGGGAAGGAACCTTGACAGTATCACAATATTGTTAGTGGCATACAAAATTAGTTACAGCTACCTTCATCCAGCAGCCAGTATTGGAGAAATGAATATTTTCTGTAATATCCTTTCATTGTTATTGATCCCACCGGTCACAGACTGGTTCAGCCTGCCTGCTGTTATGGGGACAGGGAAAAAACAGTGAGAATTGCAGGTGGCAGAGCATTTACCTCCTGCCAGTGACTGGCAGGTCTGGTTTGGCCCCCAAGCTGCAAACAGGCTGAAGTACCCATTGTAGTCGATCTGTGGACCATAGAACACAGAAGAATCTCTGTATTTGGTGCATAGAGAAGTAAAAATGATTAGTGTGTCCCAAATTAAACCACTGGGAGCTGAGAGAGGTAAAAATGTTCAACTTGGAACATTTGACTTAATTTTTAGATGGTTTCTTCATTAGCTGTGCAACAATTTTGTAAAGTCAATAAAATAAAAATAAAAAACAGTCCATAATCCTCAAATACTGCTATAAGTAAAACCAAATTCCAGACTACCCTCAAACTCCCTAGCATATATGGAATAAATGTCATCAGTTCTTTTCCAGAGAGTGGAGCAATAGATAGGACATACTTCTAGTGGTAACCCATTCCATATTCCTGGGAATGACACCACAAAAAAAAAATGTTTGACCACTTACTAACTTAGAGAGCAGAAGAAACCACTGGGAAGCAGGTTAAAAACAAGTTCAGTATAATATTCTCTGACACAACTGATTTTATGCAGTTATTATTTTAATTTGCAAGTTGTTTTGGGGGGAAATCTTCTGCATTAAAAAAGACCCATGGTATTTTTAATCATAATTAAATTACTTTTTCTCACTCTATATTTAAACAACAGATTACATTTATATGGTACTGTTTATCTTGAAAGATCACAAAGTGCTTTACAGACTTTCTGACATTTACATCTTCATCAGCTACAAAGTTTCTTAAATTGGATATTTTCTAGCACTTTCACTAAGGATACACCAGGCAAAATAGACCCCAGCTTCCTCGGGCTATACGGTACTAACAACAACACACACTTGCTTATGTCACTATAATGAGAAGGTAAGACTCAAAGACACACAGGAAACAGATTTTTCAAGTAAGGTGATTTTTTTCTAAATGTAGCCGCACTTCGGAATGAACTCTGCACTCATTGACTTCTATAGATTTTTGCCTGGAGTGAAGACTGCAGGATTAGCCCCTTTAAATAGTATCTTAAATTTCTTTTCCCTATGCAAGTTGTATTAATAGGAAATGCAGACCAGTGACATCTGAAAGTGTGTCAACAAAATTAACTCACAGGTCTGCTCAGAGCTAATTTACAGGGTAGGGCAAAGATCACACTGTAGTTGAATCATGAGGACCCTCCACTGTTAAAATGAGATTGTGGTTTAAACCACTGCTTGCATTAGTGGGGAACAAGAAGTGGCTGTAAACTGGCAGCAGATCCCAGCTGTAATATGTCTCAGCAGTTACAGTGCCACCAAGAGTGTGGTGACGCATTCTCAGCAGCAATGTCTTACAATATCCTCTCTCTTACAAATGACCTCAGAGACACTTGTGATAGAATGACAATATCCTGGACAAACTTTACTGAATTAAATTAAAGCTTATTGGATTAGGTTTAATACTTTTTGCATCCATTGTATTAAAAATGCAATTGTGTATGTGTTACTGTGGAATTGTATGTAACTCCCCTATGAGGAGAGGGATGTTAATGTTCTTCCTCCATTATCAGCCCTTTGAAGCCACCCACCCAGAGAGATGTGTATATGCTAGTTCAAACTGGATTCTACAAGGACAACAGACAAAGAAAAGATTTTTGGATAAAGAGCCTGGTTTTAAACAGGCTCAAAGCCTTCTTCCTGATCCAGCAAATGGACAGTACTCCCAGTACATGAAGGACCCCAATCCTTAGGGAAGGGTTGGAAGGACTGGACCTACTGAAGCACTGTAAGACGGCGTGCTTATTCTGAGCTGAAGCTGAGATAAACTTGAAATCACAAGGAAACACTGTGAGTGGGGTGTTGGAGGACTGCTCCTGCCAGAGCCCATGTTAGAGTTGAGGTGATCTCTGGTAAGCTTATAAGCATGCATGTAGGTTCTTTCATTGTTTTTAATGTTTTTTTCTGTAGTGGTATCTATAAGTAGGCAGTCATGCTGTTAACTGTCTCTGAAATGAAAGCCAGCAGGTGTGCTTGCTTGGGCAGCCTGTCTCTGCTGGGAATAACAGTGAAGGCAAGAAACTGTGCAGCCTGGTGGAGACCTGCATCTCACTGTCCTGGTCACATCTCCACCCATGAAAGGGAATGGCTGTGAAGCGGGAAGCCTGAGAGTGGGTGCCCTTGCTGGACCACGGAGAGAAAATACAGATACAGTTATCCTGCACTGTGATTGCGCATATATAGCATTTTGTATTCTCACTGTACCTTTGAGAAATCTAAAATTTCATTTATTTGTGCATGGCAGAACAGTTCACAAGAAAGGTACAAGATAGACAGCCCTATAGACTGAAGTCTGCTCTTGATCACCAGATCAGATATTTCTGTTGACTGTATTGGGAAGAGATGGTAGTTAGAACCTGGCAGGAACTCCTGAGCATCTTGCAGTATCAGTAATGTGGCATAACTGTATCCATTATGATTACAGACTTGATAGTATGAAGCGTCTATCAATTATTAGGCATCCTGAGGCGACAATTCAGCTGTCCAATTTATATAGCTTCCCTCTTTCCCTTTCCACAATTCAGCCTGAGCTTGGAATTTGGCTGCAAATGTTTCAACATTGATGATTCACTGGTTGAAGGACCTCCAGGGAAGTCCTAAAGTACCTCCAAACCAAGTTCTTTCCTCTTCCTTTTCTTGGCCTGCTTGCAGACTTATTACCCTCCAGAGAGCTTAGATTTAGAACACATCCAGATACAAGTATATTCCAAGGCCCATAATTGTGCTGATGGACCCTAGAGCGCCTAATTGTTATTACATACTCAAATCAGTTGCTAAATTGCAGTCTCAGTCCCACACTATACCTCTCCACAAAGTCACAGCTGATGTTGATCCTCAAGTGGAAGTATGGGAGGGGAGCAGGAAGTTCCAGCTGTTGCTCATTTGACTCAAGAAAGTAACCACTTACTTTCTGATACGACAAATAACAGAAATGAAATATAGTGTGCAAAATAACATCTCTCCACCCCTTTATTTAAAAATGGTCAATGTTTCCAAATATAGGACCATAATCAAGCAGACAGTGACACATCCTATTGGGAAACATTCCTATGTAAAACAAAATAATCTTGTTTTTCTCAATTACTGCACATTTTTCAACATTTTTTCCCCTCCTAAAAAGTTTGGCAGAAAAATCTTCTTAAAGTTAATTTCTCTCAGGAGTAAAGGGGTTGGTGCAGCATTACACATTTATGCTTCATTCCAATAAAAAAAAAAGTTATTACCATAGCAAAAAGCATTGTTGCAAGGACAACATATGCAAGGTACATTCAAGAAAAAAAACATCCAAAAATATTTGATAAACTCATCCATAATATACGATTTTAAAATTACTTAATAAGAAGAGTTTTCTGTTATTTGATAGACACACACTGATGACATAGCCTGGCAGCTTATGAGAACAGAAAAATTTATAAGTATAATTTTTCAGGATGCAAATTGAATGTATTTCTAGACCTTTAGATCTCTCAGACTGAGATATGTTTTCTTCCTGGTGTAACAACTGTGCCTACAGGTCCAAATCAGGGACGAGAACTGTGCTGTGTTAGGTGCTGTACAAATGTACTAAAAAGGCATTCCCTGCTCCAAAGCGTTTATGATGTTGGGTAGTGACAAGAATCAGACAGATGAAACAACAAGTGAGGGTGAAAGATGGAAAGGAAAGGGAAGGAACAGGTAACAATAATGTGAGTACAGCTGGGCACACAGTTTAGTGTGTCATCTGCCTAATCATTATCAGCTAGCACTGTTCTTTAGGCATCATGGCAGCAGATAGTTTTAAAGAAGGATTTGAATAAAGTAGTAGCTTTATAGACTTTTTCAGGGGGATTATACCGCACAAGAGGATGGCAAGAGAGAAAGCATGAAGGTGCTTATGGAAGTTGATTAACAGGTTGTAAAAGCTGGTATTGTTGGCAAAGCAAAGACAGCAGCTCATAATGTAATAATATCATAAAGCTGACAGATACAGCCGGGCTAGATTGGAAAAGATAAGGACAAGCCAGTGGAAGGATTCAAGAGGTGTGCGTGAAAAAGTGAGAATGACGGGCCAGGAAGATGATCTAAACAGCAGAGTTTTGCATGGAATTCAGAAAGGCAAGTTTGCAGAAGTGAGGGCCACAGAGGAGGAGATTGTAATACTCAAGGTATGAGGTGATAAAGGTCTGGAAAATCTGAGACAAGATAAGAGGTCAGATCTTTGATACGTAATGAAGGAAGACACCGCATGATTTACACCTGACCTGGACGTGTGGGTCTAAAGAGAGAACCAAGTTAAAGCTGAAGCCCAGATTATGGCCTTGGGCAACTGGGAGATGGTGGTGTTGTTCACAGCACTAGAGTAAGAGGAAGATGCAAAGAAAGGTACAGATTTGTGGGGATCTGAGAAGGGGAGAGGGAGAAGAGTATACAGAGCTGGTGGGAACTGAAGGGAGAGGGTAATAGCAAGCAAACAAGCATATAGAGCAAGTCTCTGAAGAGGAGGGTGATGAGAGTAGGGGAAGGAAGGGTGTGGTGAGAGCCATAGGTGAAGGGCAAACAGACATGATTAGTAAACAGTTAAGAACTTAAGCCACCACGTAGCAAATAAATAAATGAGCAATCAATTCAGTATATTAATTGGCTCAATAGATTCATATATTATAATGCCATAAGGGACCATGTGATCATCTAGTCTGACCTCCTGCATAACACAGGCCATAAGACTTCCCTGACTTCAATAGCAGAAAAAATAATCAATTTTAATTATTCCATCTGTATTATCTTCAACCAAATCCATGAAATTGGCAGTCATGCAATTATCCACAGCACCTCACTAAAGGACAGTGCATTCCAGGACTTTTCAAGCAACTATCCCATGGCACTCTGTACTCTTGCTTGGAACAGGGAGGCTGAGCAATTTACAGATACCAGGGACTGCACGGTGGAATGGAGCAACAAGGTTCAAAAGGTGCAGTGCTTTGGACTTCCTGTCCACAATGAGAAAAAACAATGTATACTGCACTGCTTATGTTATAGATTGGGTGCAACCACCACCTTTCATTTAAGATAGTTGTAAGAACCTACTTAAGTGAGGAACTGGGTCAGATAAGATAGAACACTTGCAACACTTTTCTAACCTGTTTATTACCCACAAGGACCCCAGAGGGGAAAGGTCAAATTGTCCCAGGCCAAATAATGGCAAAAATTCCCTGGAAGGGGTATTTGACTCAATTCAACATCATAGCCCAAGTGAATGGCTGGGAAGATGGACAGAAACGGGGAATCTCAGCAGCCAACCAGAGCAGCCCAGCTCTGATGGTAATACAGAACTTACCCCCAGAAAAGAGACTGAGTTGTCCAGATATAGTACAAGCCCTTGATATGTTGTTTGAAGTCAGCCTGGTACAACTAAGCACTAGGAGAGAGGAGGGAAAAAAAGAGATTCCCCAACTAAACTGGCAGAGGACCTCTGGAGACTTGTGTTCCTGGCATACCGAGACACCAGCAAGGACTTTCAAGAGAAATTGACAGTGGACCAATTTATAGACAGCTAGACTTGAACTTGTAGATCAAGTTTGGTGAAAGGCCAAAAACACTCCATGAGACTGTAAAATTAGCAGCAGTGTACCAGAAGAGGAAGCAGCCATGGGTGAGGAAGACGGAAGCTGATCACCAGGAGTCCTGTAAGTACAACTCTGTGACTAATATGTATGATGGAAAAGGAGATTCATTTTGAATGACTAGAAAAGAAGTGATAAATTTGGTTTGTAAACAAGGACTGTTAAAAATGCAAGGCTGGCTAGAACAGAGCATGACAAGTGTCTAGTGAATGTCCCACTCCCAATTTGGGAAATGGTCAAGCTGAACGGGCAAAGCTTGGAGGTGCAAGGATGGGCCCCACAGTTTTTGTTTACATCTAAACAGTTAAACAATAATGGGAGTTTGGCTGTTGAATGTGTAATAGGATCTATGAAATGCATGGAAATAGTGGGCACCAGCTCAAACGTAACAGTTATTAGACCAGACATGCTAAAAAAGGCTAGGAAATAGGAGATCAAAAATTGAACTCAAATGGAGACAGTGACTGAGGAATGTGTACCTGTCCGAAAACTGGGAAAACTGGGTTTTAAGATTGGACAGCTGAGATAGTGGACAAGCTAATAATTGGTTTGGATTTCACTGTGGCTAATAACTGGGTAATAAATGCCAAAGACTGTGTCTTACACATTAAGTCTATGAAAATTTCATTTCATTTAAAGATGGTCTCTAGTTTAGAATAGATTTTTAGTTTCACCTCAGAAAGAAGATCCTGCATTGCTAGTTTCTTATTGGTTCACCTTTATAGGTACTGTCTGAGAGATGATCAACTTTTTATAGTTTTTTTCTTTGCTGCTGTCGAGAGGCGGACAGAGATTTTGTGAATCCAAGATAAAACAGATGTGAATCCAAGAACCTAAAGGAGCAGCACTGAGTAAGCTGTACAGATGGGATGAGGAGGAAGCCTTCAGATGAGGATCCAGATCGAAACAGGTTTAGGCTAACGTTCAGGGGAGCAATGTAGGTTCAACGGGACCAACATTTTGTAAGCTGTTCTTGTGAGAACTGAACCAGAAACCAGGCCCTTTCCAGCTCTGGACTCAATCCAGAAACAAAACCAAAGAGGCAGGGTATAGATACAGGAATTTGAAATTAACACTTTACTCATACAGGCCCACCAAAAAATCCTAAGGGTTTGGATTAGAAGTTCTAGTGTTGGTCTATCTCTAATGTAGATACTATTTTTACACTGCTGCATTCTGATTACAGCTGTACCTTAAAGCATGGATCATCACTGGTTCTTGAACTGAACTGCAGCAATTGTAAAAAAATATAATAATTTAAAAATAAACAAAAAATCTGAATTGAGAATTGTGATTGGACTGTTAAGAAAGTGCTTTGGACGGAGAGCATAAAACAACATGCTGGTTTTGACAGCATAATCAAGATGGCGTGCATGGCCAGGGCAAACTTAATTCTGCCACTTTCTAACTTTTTAGTGCTTGACTTTGCAACCTTAACATTCTCGTAATATCTTTTATTATGTAATTTCCAAAAAAAATTAAAAACAAAAACAAAAAAAATGTATCAGGTGAAATCATACAGACTCCCCAATGTGAGTTATCCACAGAGTTGGGACCTTAAGAGCCACATTACAATCCTCTTGGCTGATGGAGCAACTGCTAGTAGGAGAAGGCTGTTATCTTCTGTGTGGACTTGCCACTAGTGGGGATGGAGAAACACACTTTGTCAGAGGGTTTCAAACCTATTTGCTAAACAGAAAAGGAAAGCTGAAACTCAGGAACCATGGGATGAGTTCCAAATTCTATATAGGAGTGTCCTCTAGTGATTACAGACCCTTCTGCCCATGTCCCTCCCAGACTCCTCTTCTGCTTCTATCCCCACTTCCTGCAGTTATATCTGTTCCTGCCTGTCCCCTTCTGCTTCTATCCTTCCACTCCATGACTCCTGCCCATACTCTCCTCCTCTTTTTCCTAGCCATCCTCCAAGTCTTGTGTCCTCCTCTCCCAGCTCCTGCTCCAGTTGCTCCTTCCCTCCCAGACTTCTATTCCGCCGTGCCCCTGAGATCCTACTCCTGCCACTGTCCCCACCACCCTGCATCTCTTCCCCTTGCTCCACTCCCTGTCCCTCAGCTCTCTGCTTTCAAGTCAAGCAGATTCTTCCTTCTCCTCTACACTGCCTGGGCACAAGCAGGAGGATCATTGAGAGCATAAGACAGACACTCTTCTTGCTCTCAGTTCCTATACTGAATGCCACAGCAGGCACAATCTAGCAACCAGGAAGAGCAATTGCAGGGAAATCCTGATCGGCCCCTGCAGTCCCAGGATGGAACATGCTCAGTCACTCTGGGGATGGTGCATATGCAGTCCAGTTGGTACATACAGCAGTAAAGAGATAAAGCATGCCAACTGCAGATGAATCTTCAGAGAAGTTGGCTGCCGGACTCTAACGAGTCTCTGGGCACAAGAAAATTGATTTTTTTTTAAGTTGTCCAAATTTGGGTAAATTTTTATAGGGGTGGCAAAAGGCACAGCCCTGACATTAGGGCAACTCCCCTGCAAAATTTCAAATCCCTGCTCCAAAGGATAGAGGCATTCATTAGAGCTTCTCAAGAAAACAGTTGTAGGCTTTTTAACATGGTCAAAACAATGTATTTTTCCCTAACCTCATTCTCATTCTGAGAAATGGCTGAACCATTCTAGCTGAAACTTTCCAAAAAATTCAGTCTGAGGCAGATACTTGGCATGGAAAATTTCAGCCCAAATGGTTTAAGTTTGGCAAAGTTATAAGCAACTGAAAACAGAATCTTATAATAGAAAGTGTTGGACAACTTTAACTATAGGCATCACTACCTGTGCTGCCTATAATTCTTCATTTTCTTTAATAAGAGTTACATTGCAGGACTGCAATACCCTGGGGCTTCCTGTCTTTAATCTCTTTCAGATACAATCTTGGTCTTAAACCTTCCTTCCTAAATAACCTCTGTCTTTAATTATTTTTTAAACCAAATTACAATTTAACAAGCACACATTCCCATAAGACAGAGTCTTTAATTATCACGATAGTAATGCTTATTAAAACCTGAATTTCACAGTGTTTCAATGACCAATTCAATAGGTCAGTGAATAATTATACACCCATCATTGCCAAAAATAGTTACATACCATTTTTAATAAGTCTTTGTGGATACCTTTTCATGGTGTTAGTCTGTTGCATCAGTTGGGCAACTGCTATGGTAGGGGTATTTATAAAGTGAGCAGCAGGATGCTGCATTGTACAAAGTGAGCTCATGCCTGGATAAAACATTCAATAGTCATTATCAAGTTATTTTTATGGGGATACATTCTGAAGTCATTTCTCAATCCTTATTAAGGCAAAATTGTCACTGAAGTCAATGGAAGAGACATCAGGGTTTGGCTCACAACTATTGAATACAATGATTAAAATACCTCACTGGCAACAATCTCCAGACTCCCAGGACAAAGACAGCAACTTTTACATGTGTCTTTAGGTCATCAGAAAGGATGGTTTCATTTTGTAGGCTCAGATTTGAGATACCCAGACTCTCCAGAACCACAGGATTGCTGTACTCCTTCATCTCCCTAAGCTACATGAATTGAGGTCTATATATTCTGTGCATACTGCTTACCAAAAAACCCAAAGACCTAAATTGAGTTTGCTCCAGTGACCTCAGTCAGAATCCCACCCTCCATGTCTGTTTTTTAAGCGGATTTATAGTATTTGAGGGTGCAAGCTGGTTGTCTGCCTCGTTTCTGCCCTGTGGCTGTTTTATCTGGTGCTGTACAACAAGGTACAATATTATTACGATATTCATTTCCTCATACTAACTGTAATATATATCTACAGAGTGTAAAGTTGTGTGTTTAAAATGAATTTGGAACTCACTCTTAGGTGCTACCAGACTACAAACCAGGATGATGATAATAATGAAAGGTGCTGGATTGACCTTGAGTCTGAAACCTTCAGTTTATACACACAACATATAAAACCTGGAGAGTGGCAGTGCAAGTTCCTCACTCTATCTTGAGAAATGTACCTCAATTCTTACTTAGAGAGACTGCTATTACAAATCCATGTGCAGCGGACAATTACTATATTAATCACACACTCACCCGTGAGGAGTTGAGACTCAAACTTTGGTCCTTCTGATCCAGAAACACAGACCTGTACTATCTGAGCTGAAGGAAAACTCTTAGCTGTTGCTAGTTGTGGGGTCGCTTACCCACTCTGTGGGCCAGCCACAGAAAATATGGTATTTCTCTGTCTTCTCCCCCATATCACATGAACATGCATCTGCATATCAATCCAACATATTACATTCCCTCTAATAGCTAGAGAATAGTTTATTTTAAGTGGCCTATTCAGTCCTTGCCTCTCTATTGAAACTACCAACAACGGTGCCAGTTGTGGTCATCATTTTTATGTATATGGACTCTTACCCACTATGAGCTATTTTGTGAGACATCAACTCATTTCACATAGGCCACTGAACAGTCTAGCCTCTGTGTCCCTGAGCTATCCAGTCAGTTCTTGTACTTTAATTTTTTGTATTTTCCATTTGGTATTAAGGGCTACTACAGGTTAAAAATACTGTAGTATGTCTTTCCAGATAGACTAGCAACTAACAAAGCAACATTTTTCAAAGCCACAGAGTAATGTCTTGGGAATGAAGAATTACCAATTGTTTCCTCTGTAGCTTGTACTCAGATAAAGGAAAAATAAATCAAAAGCATAAATCTCTCTCTTAATTATCTGTAAAAATTGTACATCACGGTGTTTTTAATCTTCAGATTTGCATATGGATGGAAATTCCTGAAATACTTTAATTACCTTAACTCAAGGAAAACTGATACATCTTAAAAGCAAAATAAAAAAGGGCTACATAAGTTTCCATGCATGTTATGCTAGTCCAAATAAAATTATGACTAATATCACCCTAGCTTGAACTTTCCACAGCAATTAGCTAATGTATCTCAATTTATCTTTCCCTGACAGTTTATGATTTTAAGGAAATTTGAGATGTTTTAAAAAATGGACATTTTAGCACCATCTGCTGGTGTTAAAATTAGCTGCTGTTGAAACTAAACACCAGCTACCTACTTCACTCTTACTCTCTCAAAGCCTACCTCTGGCTCTTATTAGTAAAGGTTAATTGCTTGCTTTTCTACTATGGATTT
Source organism: Gopherus evgoodei (assembly GCF_007399415.2). Taxonomy (NCBI): domain Eukaryota; kingdom Metazoa; phylum Chordata; order Testudines; family Testudinidae; genus Gopherus; species Gopherus evgoodei. The sequence goes on from NC_044330.1 coordinate 88,824,105, forward strand.
TGGGATTGCTCTAATAATTCATTTGAGTGAACCATGCATCCGGATGGAATAAACCTGCTAGGGGTCATATATTCATAGCAACACAATATTAAAGAAATATCTCATCTAAGACTATTTTTTAAATTTCAAAAACAAAACAAAGGAAATGTTCAGTATTCTATGGGACAATCAAACTTTTTTTCTTGAATTATTTTGAGCAGATGTTAGTTGGGTTAAGGGACTATGGTGCGAAGTAGAGGATTTAAAGTCCAAGACCATAAATTTAAAACAGATTTCAAAAATTAGTTCTTGCCCCATCTGACAACATCATCTCCCTTATTTAATCCCTTCACTAGTTTCCTCTTCACCTCCACATCAATTTCTATATCAGATTCTCAGGTGCAGCTGAGCTGCACTTGAAACACCTCAGGAAAGGAGGCATAGATAAGCTTTCTGTCATCTTTCTGCAACACCAATACTGGGAGCAGCTAGGAGCCAGTTTGGCCCACTCAGCATGTTAAAGACCTTTCAGTGCTGTTCTAAATTGCACTGCCTGGGATAGCCCCTTAAAGGCAATTACGCCATTCCAGGATCACCTCCCATACTGAGTATTCCAGCCACAATCCTTCCCTCCCCCTGCACACCCACTACATTGAGCAGAGGCCCAGGAGTAAGTGCCATATACATACACCGTGTATGGATTTATGCCATTTAGGGGTTCACCTATGGAAGAGAAATCTCAAGTTACCCTGCTAGGTCAGCTCTCCATCCCCTTTGCACTGCTTGTACGGCATGAAAGGGAATGAGCAGATACCAAGGATTAGGCTCCTTGTTTTCACCTTCAATGCCCAACACAAATCTTCCTGGCCCACACAGCCAAACTCCCTTCAGTCTTGATGCCCCTTTCATCCACTACTCCCTCAGCCATCACGGTCCTTTCTTCTATGCTGCTTCCTACCTAAGGGATATCCTCCCCATTCTTATCCACAGTCATTGCTCTCATTTCATTCACATTCCTCCTATAACTTTTCTTCTGGACTCAGCTTCTCTTTGGTGGTAATGATTTCCTCCACTGAGAATGCCCGGCTGCCTGTTCCCACAAGCTTAAATCTGGGCTCCATCTGTTTCAGCATGCTCACTGTTTGCACTGCCTTGGGGTGTAGAGTCATAGTCAGTCTTTCCAATAACTTGGGCCTGGATCACTTAAAACTTAGTTTTGCAAAACTTCATACTTTGAAAATAAGGGCCAGGCTCTCAGACAGACCTGGGATTGGATAAGAAGTCAGTGCACAATGCAAGTTTAACAATGTGATCTGTGTGGCCCTGATATGCTTGCAGCAGAGCTATGAAAATGATGGGAGCTTCTTACGTTGCCAAAGGTCTATATACATTCTTTTTAACTCACAGATATGATCTAGTTTGGATGCAAGCTCCAGAATAGTAGTGTCTTGCCATGGTCAGCTTAGACAGCAGCTTACCCAAAGAAACTAAATGGCTATGAAGCCATGAATTGCCTCTTACTTTCCCTCCCACACACACAGCCAAGGTAAGCAATGTCCACACCCTGCCTGCCAACAAATTCTGTATCCCAAAGAGTGGTGACTGAAGGACTTTTCAGATACATGTTCAGAGGTGAGTTTTTAAAGTGGTGCTCAAGAGGATCAAGTCGGAAATAAATCCCATTATTTGTTAAAAAGATTTGTGTGTGTACCTCCCACACTCACTGCTTTGAAATGTACACTTTAATGTCTGGAGGGAGATACGTGGCCTAGGGGTCTTCTAAGGTTTCAGGAGGAGGAAGAAAGTCCCTGACCTTTAAGAAAGATAAGTCTACAAAAATATACTTGCCTTTGTATAATCTTTTACAAAAGCTAGCTGACAAAAGGTGCAACGCTGTAACCTAAACCAATTCTTTAAACAACTGTGGAGAATCAAGGAGCACCTTGGACATCTTTTGTGGGTGGATGAACAAACTAACCTCAAGAGGTTTGGAGCAAACGTGGATCCTGAACCAAAAGACTGGTTCCAATCACCAGCTTTGTTCATTGAGGAGTGCGAAATACAAATGCACATTTAGCAGCATAAGCCCATCTATATTTTTGAGCACAACTCTTCTTCCTGGCCCACAAAGAAATGGGGAAGAGCTGGATACAAATGATGAGGGATTCTGTCAGAGATTTTGTGTTTTGTGAAGTTAATTCATATTTGATTTGATCTGATCTTGGGAAAACTGATGGGACCCTTTCGTGTATGGGAATCTTTATATTAGTGCATTTGTAAATGATTATCCAGAGCACTGGATGGGTGCTCTTTTTTGTAGAATAGAAAAACTACAAATGAATGAATATATTTATTTTTGAAATCTGGATGTGTTTGAAGTCTCTCAAAATTCTGTGCTATTTAGATCCAGAGGTTTGGATCCACAGATTTCAGACCCATCTTAAGTTAGTAATCACAAAACAAAGTTGTAAAATCCAAGAGATAACATTCAGAAATAGGAATGTCCTCCTTGCAGTACCTGAGTTAGTTTCACTTCCATTTCCTCACTGCCAATAACTAGAAGTCTCTGCACTCTTTGTACTGAGAGAGAGCTAGTAGTGGCATTGCTGTTGATACAAAGTCAAAAATAGTGCATTTTTCCTTTAAACTGAATTTGAAAAATTCCAGTTCCACATTAGTACCTTCTATTGAATCCATTTTTATTGTGGAGGGGGTGCAGGCCCTCATCCCCTAAAAAGGATCATTTCAGACTTCAGGTTCTTTTATGTTCATATGAGACAGACATGTAACTCCGTTCTGCTAAAGAGAAAAATTGATAGAGGGAGAGGCAAAATGACCCTTTAGTAATAATTATTTATTATTTATTGAACACAGACACTGTGCTCAACATTGTACAGATCCCAAGGAGAGAGGGTCCTGGCCAAAGAAACTCACAGTTAGGGAAGTCAAACATAGGCAACAGTTAGAAACAAAATAAACACAGGCACAAATAGTCCCTGTTGGAGATATATTGCAGGGCTGCAGCAGGTTGGTTTTGTCTGTTATTTTTTAATGAACCATAGCATTAACTGACAGTGTTCATAGAAGAATTGTGGCCTTTGGAGGAAATAAGAAGAGGAGAGAACTGGAACTAGTTGCGTTAGGATGTTTCTAGGTTTAAGGGGCAATATGGGAGAAACCCCAAGACTAGAGTAAGGGCATGGCTACACCTGCAGATGTAGAGCGCTTTGAGTTAAACCAGCCTTCATATAGCGCAGTAGGGAAAGCACTGCAGTCTGTCCACAGTGACAGCTGACAGCGCACTGGCGTGGCCACATTAGCAGCTCTTGCAACAGCCACAGAGAACAGTGCATTGTGGTAGCTATCCCAGCATGCAAGTGGCTGCAACGTGCTTTTCAAATGGGGAGGGGGGTGGAGTGTGACAAGGAATGTGTTGTGTGTATGGTGGGGGGAGAGAGAGTGGGTTTTGGGGGGTTTGAGAGCATGTCAGCATGTTGTCTTGTAAGTTCAGACAGCAGCAGACCCTGCCTCCCCCAGCCCCTCACTCACACACACAACATTCCGCAGTAACGGTTGATTTGTCTCGGAGCAGATAAGCAGCTGGCTATCAGAAAAGGAGCTTTCAAAGGGAGTATCTGCATTCCTGCAGCAACTCCAAAACAATGACAAGACTGGCCACTTGACTTAAGGGGATTATGGGACATTTCCAGAGGCTGATCAGAATGCAGTAAAGCAACACCACTTTCACACTGACACCCGGGTGTTTCAGCCAAGGCGCACCAAGCGTTAATCTTCTCGCCGAGGTGGGGTACCAGGAGCACTCTAGCCCTGGGAGTCAGAGCGCTCTATGTGCCTTGCCAGTGTGGACGGGTAGTAAGCTATGGCGCCCGGGGCTGTTTTAATGAGCTCTAACTCGCAAGTGTAGCCAAGTCCTAGGAGAAGAATACAAAGGGTATGTCTACACAGCAGCTTGGAGGTGAGAGTCCCAGCTCAGGTAGACATACACACACTAGCTCTGCTCAGCCTAGCAGGCTGAAAATAGCAGGACTACTGCACTGGCATGGGCAGAGGCTTGGGCTTGCCATCCGAATACATACCCAGGAGGTCAGGTAGGATTGAAGGAAGGTAGTCAGGACTATGGTGTTGCTGGAGTGAAGGGGGACAGGAAGTGGTAAGAGATGAGATTTAAAATGCAGGCAACAGCAGAGTTATAGCTGATGATGAGGATGAAGGAAAGGATACAGGTGACGGAAAATCTGTTGAGAACCAAGAGGGTCAGAGCAAGTTAACGAGTTAACATTTAATTAATACTTTGATAAATGTATTAGTATAAAATATATATATGTGAATTCTGGTTTGGAGTCCATAGGAATGAAGCAACTCCTCTGATTGTCCAACAGATACATTCCTAGGGGTTAAAGCAAAGAAACAGTGAAAGTATAGTGCAATACAGATTGTCTCCTTTGTGTCTTAAGGCAGGCATTGGTCCCTGGGAAAAGGAGGTGGGAGGAGGCCATATCTTATACTGATAAGTTCCAACCTTTCATAAACTCAAGGTTGAATATATGGGAAGAACATCTCCCTACAAAAGAAACTAACACAACAGAAACAGGGCTTCTTTGTTCAATTTGCAACTCTGAATAAGACACAATTATTCAGGGGGGAGGGATAGCTCAGTGGTTTGAGACTTGGCCTGCTAAACCCAGAGTTGTGAGCTCAATCCTTGAGGGGGCCATTTAGGATCTCAGGCAAAAATCTGTCTGGGGATTGATCCTGCTTTGAGCAGGGCATTGGACTAGATGACCTCCTGAAGTCCCATCCAACCCTGATACTCTATGATTCAGTACTCAGCTCCAACATCTGGCAATTTGCTGCCTAGGTTTATTTTAGCAAAAACAAGGTTATCTGTTTATCCCAGCTTTCTCTTAGCTGATCACTATTTGCTAGGCCTCTGGTCTCTTGACCAAACTTTAGACTTTGGGCCTGGAAAAGAGCTGGCACAATCCATATACCAGGTTGTTATATAAAATACACATGAATTTTTAACTCTCCAGTGACTGAGGTTGATCGTATAGGTTGCAGCATTTTGAATGGACCATATACTAAAAGGGAATAGGTTGGGTGTTGGGATGGCAGAGTGGAGAGAGACTTTCAGGTAAGCAATGGCCAAAGACTAGACCAGAGTGTTACCTGATGAGATGGAGAGGGAGATGGATTTCAGAGGCTGTTTTACGGAAAAGTGACAAACTTTGGTAAGTGTATTGTATTTACAAACTACAAACCTAATTCATTTCTAAAACAAAATATTTTGCAGGGAAACGATTCAGAGAAAACTGGGACAAATTTGTTCAGTTCAAGGGGGATGCATATTAAAGGGATAACAGAATGAACAAAACATCTTTAAAGACAATAATGCATTTTTTGTCAATAAACCAAGTGGCCAAAGGAAAACATGGAGCCCATAAGTATAGTACAAGTGATGTCCCTAAGCTTGATGTAGAAAAACAGAGAACTGAATTAAACTCTCCTATTTTGTTCTCTGCTCTCATCCCTCTGTTCCTGGAATGAGTGCAATAACTTCTGCCAAATTTAAAACCTACACAAAATGGGGGGTCCTAGATTTAGAGCAGGTTAAAAATTTGAGAAGTCAGAATTCCACTCAATCCTGACAAAATACAAGTTGGGTTGAAGATCTGTGACTAGTGAAGGAGCAGGTCAGAGACAAGAAAGGCAGGACTGGTAAGGTGGAAAAACCATATGCAATGTTTCCCCTCCCTCCCCTTAACACTGTGGAAAAGCTTCCAGAGAATTAATACACTCGAGGGCTGCATCAATTCTACTGCAGTCCCCTCTCTGCTGGTGAAAAGTACTTTAAAGGGATTGTAGAAGTAACTATCATCAGTTTAGGCTTCATGAGTTCACAATATTGAATCCTCTGTAGATGATTCGAAATAATTTTCCTCTCAAAAGATAAATCTTATCTGTCAAGTGCAAGTATATCAGTGATTATAGATTTTACCTTAAAACTAACAAAATCTCAACTGTATCATGTTATACGTAAAATTATAGATAGCCAGCAAAAACAAAGTTTAGCTCTAGATTTAAATTTTCACAAAATTAGGGAAGATTTTAATCTGGGCATTGGTCCAAGCACATTTCTATTGAAAATATATTTTTTCTCCCCCCAAAAATCATTTTTTTCACCCAGAGCCAGTAGTATTGTTCTTAATTAAAGCATATGAAATATACGAAGCAAATTTATCCAAAGACTGGTGTATTTTCATGACACTTTCCCATTCTGGATTAGTTCGAATAGATATTTGCCTTAAAAAATGTATGCAATTCAGCACGAAGTCTTAACAATGGAATAGGGTTTGTCTGTTCCTTAAAGAAATAGGCAGCTGAAATAAAGATAAAATTCCCAGTTATTTACCTAGAGTGTTTTGGTTCCGAGTTCATATTGTCTCCAAAGAAAATGCATGATGTAAGTTCAGATACTGTAGGTCAGATAATTGAAAAAACATGTTGTTATATTTGCTTAATCAAACCATCTGACCAGTATGTCACAGAGAAAGCCTTGCACTTTAAAAGGGATTAGCAAAATTTAAAACATGTGACAGAAATAGACTTTCAACACAACTGTAAGACCTACTTCTTTAAGTCTCTTTTTTCATCCATTGTGTTAGCTTCTAACCAAAAATCTGGAATTCAGGAATAAAGGAATCTGGTCTGGAAACACAACAACAACAACAGACTTACAACTTAGTTGCTGAGTTACTGTAGCAGTTCCTAGTTACCCCACCTCCTCTGAGCTTTGATTTCAGACCTGGTCACTTTGGGGAAAAGAAATGCTATATCTGCACATCTGACAAGTGCTCCTGAAGTAGCCACTTATTTTTCACATTTTGGAAAAGAAAAAAGAAACGTTCTCAAGTATAAAATATTTTAGCTTCATGACTAACTCCTGGCTTGACTGCAATTTTTCTGTTGCAGAAAGTACAAACCTGCAAGGCTTCAGGGCTTTCATGGACAGTACAAAAGAACTTCAAAGGGCAGAAAAGACAATTTATGAGTTGGATGGGTGCTCTAGTATCCCTCACCCCACCTCCTTCTTCTGAGCTTTTGTGTTAGTTCAATCTCCGTACCATAACATTAGGCCAGGAGGAGAACACCCAACTAACAGTGGGAAACAAAGGTCAGAGGCTGGAGTGCTTAGTCAGTCTTGCCAAGTATTAGTTTCACTGTTGAATGAACAGGGATTGCTTATATCGTAATGGATCAACTGCCAGCAATTCTTGTAAGGAATCAAACTCACCATCCTGTAGTTATTCTCTTTTATATTCTGGCCACTAGACATAACATAACATAAATAATTCCCATCTTCACATTTACACCGCCATGTACAAATGGGGCATTCATCTTCCCCTAAAGTATTTTTGGCCACATTGGAGGCTGGATAAATGACCCAGTGGTTTGTTCTTATATGGTAAAACCTATATTTCCTCTTGGCACTAAACCAATGTGCTGTCATATCAGAGCTCCTCAACCATAGACAACAAGAATCAGACCTTTGACAAAGGTTCTGAGAATGCTGATGTGTTGATATTGAAATTAAAGAAATAGTTCACTTCCTAACCAGGATTACATCTTGATAACCTCAGTTCCTCAAACATAGCACACGAATCTCTGCAATTTATTATTTTTAAAAATCATTTATTATGTCTGTTTTGGTAGAACCCAAAGGTTCCATTCAGGCTCTGCCCTAGGGACCTGTACTTTTGTTGCTAAAGGTCTTGAGTTTGATCCATGCTAACAACACGGCCTCCCGGGAGGGGGGGAATTTGCCCCGGGCCCCACAGGGGCCCTGTGAGCCCTGTCTCAGGGGTGGTCAGGGTCTTCGGCCAGCATTTCAGCTGCGGGGGGCCCTTCAGTCGCTCCGGGTCTCCAGCAGCATTTCAGCGGTGGGGGGCCCTTCAGTTGCTCTGGGTCTTTGGTGGCATTTTGGTGGCAGGGGGCCCTTCAGAGCTGCCGAAGACGCAGAGCGACTGCAGGGCCCCCCACCACCAAAATGCTGCCGAAGACCCGGACCGCTGCCGGGTGAGTACAAGTGCCGCAGCTCTCCCGCTTTGCCCCAGGTCCCCTGAATCCTCTGGATGGCTCTGGCTAACAATCATGGTATCAGCAGCCATGGTTCACATGCTTGGATAGAAGGCGTTATAGAAGGGCAAAGTACTGTTATTTTGGTTCAGATCATTTTGAAAATTCAAATCTAGATTTCAAAACCTCTCCAAAATCAGGGATATTTGGAGCCAGGGTTTTGGCACAGGCCCATCCCTGCTTCCTAAGAATGTCCTCTTGCTGGGGGTCAGTGGAGAAAAAGCAAGCCCAAGTATGTCAGACATATCCAAAAATCAGAAAAGAAGCTGTGAATACTTTGCAATGAAGCCAAGCTTAAGGCAACAATAAATTTGTCATCATCATAGTATGATTTGGATAATGTTGTTTATTAATATGACGCAATCTAAAGGCAAGAAACTGGTACACAAATGCACAGGTGGAGAAAAAGAAAACCCTTAGTAGACCCCGTTCAAGCCATTATGAAAAGGTCCAAGCATATCCTCAATACAGTGTGATGAAATTAAAAAAGATGTCATGTGGCCATGTCAGCCCATCTGTGACCCATATGTTGCATGTAACTAGAGCATATGCCTGTACCTTAAGAGAACATTATATGTTGTGTAACACTGTGGCAAATGTAAAAGTGAAGTAGAACACCTACACATTACAAAGAGTTTGTTATTTGTGTCACATCAAAGAAAGAGTCTCTAGGAATTATTGCCCTCTGAAGTCATTTAATTATGATTAAGTGAACTAAGAAGTAGTGTAAATAGCACTTTATACCCCTGTGAATTAAAGTATGAGACCTAGCTAAGGCGAATAAGATTTATGGCCAAAACTCATATAACCTTACAGTAATTTCATGACACTTTTACTACTAACGTAGCCATTACAGTTTCTGAAATAATCAAAAAATGCACAAGCAAATTTTATTCTTTGGACACTTCTTATAAACTATGGACAGAATGCAGAATAGGTTGCTTCTTGGCTGATTAATGCACTAGATCAGTTCCCTTTCCATTATAAAAGGAACAAAGATAATACAGGGCAAAAGTTACCTTTGAGGTGCGTTTCATTTTTGTTTTGCTTTTCTGAGTCAGAGAGAGAGAGAGAGAAATCGTCACACCAACCCTCTCTCAATTTAACCAAAATTGACCAGAATAAAACTTTCCTGTCATGAGGGGAGAACCTATGGCCAATCCCAACTCCTATCGCTCAGAGAAGAAGTTTATTGTGCTGAGACCCAAACCATGAAGCCTTGAAATTGGCTGGTCCATGGGCTTACATAAAGGATACCTCATGAACTTTGTGAACTTTCTAGCTCTAAAGAGAAGGGTTCACAAATATTTGCCTGCAAATCCTTTCAGTTTGTCCAATAAAAGGGGGGAAGATGTCAACAAATTATTACATTTCACAAATTTTCTCTTGAAAATAAGCTTTTCCAGTGACATCTGTTATTTCCCTCACCCATGACTATGTACAAAAGACTCCAGAAGAGACAGAGCTGAATTGTACAGACGTAGCAAACTGCTACTTCAATTAAAGAACAGAAAGCTGGCCAAGGGGTGTTTGTGTTCCCAGAACAAGGTGAAAGTTCCCGATGGTTGCTGGGAAGGGAAACAGATGATCAGAAGACTATAGGTGAATTATGAAAGTTATAGAAATAAAGGTTAAATCCTAGTGCAGATAAATCAGTGATAATCACTTCCCATTGTCTTTAATAGGACCAGGATCTGGTCCCATAGCAGCTTCATGAGTTGTAAGGTAGAAGGTCTAATTTTAAAACAACCTCCAAAAATGCACATACAGCATCTGTAAATGCAACTAATTATGTGCATAAAACCTATGTACATCCATAAAACAGGCACTTTTGAACAGATATTTGTTGTGTGCGCGCAATAGTCATCTACATATGACAAACCCATCTGACTGTAAGCAGGATTTGTATACTCCCAAATTTTTGCATACCAGTTTTGAGTGTGCAAATGCAAGTGAGTACATTTGCAAATATTCTATGTGCATTTTCAGAAATCTTTAAAAAAAAAAAAAAACAAGCCCAAATTTCCAAGAATCTGTTTGGAATGGGAAACACATGTAAGCGAGGAAGCAGTTTATTTATTTTCAACCACCATAATCAGCTTGGCAACCTATACACTTTGTTAGGATAAAAATAATAAAAGCTGCCAAAAATCGTGTGTGTAAAAATATCTAATTCCTTACTAAAAAGATATATGCTGTAACTAAGGCTAAAATTTTGTCACAGAAGTCACAGAATCCATGACTTCCAGAGACTTCCAGGACATTTTCTGCTTCAGCCTTAGGACAGTGGGGCTGGAGGTGCCCAGCCGCCACAGGGAGACCCTGCAGCTGCCAAGCCGCTGTGAGTGGTGGGGGGACCCCATAGCTGACCAGCAGCGGTGGGTGCTTGACCCTCCTTGCTCCCCATTTTGTCACAATTAGTTTTAGTAAAAGTCAGGGACAGGTCACAGGCTTCTATGAATTTGTGTTGATTGCCCGTGACCCATCCATGACTTTTACTAAAAATATCCATGACAAAATCTTAGCCTGAACTATAACATTGTTAGCAGATAATGCTTTGGGAGCACAGGAACTATAGGAGCAAGAACTTTATGGTATTAATTTAGCTCCACAGATTGAAGTCAGTACCAAAGTCTGGATTAGAACACACAGATGCCTGACCCCAATCTTGTATTCAAACCACAGTCCAATCCAGTCCACCACACTCAGACACACCTTCTTTGTACACATCATATCTTTGACTTCATTAGGGTGCTTGTAAGAATGCCGTCCCAAAAGGATGCTGATGGTACCAGTCTATAACATCTGGAACATTCCATGTATTTTGTCTGTAATGTTTCCTTGCTCACAACTAGCCCACTTGGAGGCATACATGGTGATCCTGTACAATACAACCATTCTGCAAGGCCTCTCTCATTTCAGTTTTGGTGAGTTACAGTGGCTCTGGAGCCCTCTATTTCCATCCTGACAAGTTCTCTCTCCCCAGACGGTTTTAGAAATTGTTTGAATCTCATCTAATACAATTTGTGCAAATACAGTATTCACACTGCAAGTCTGATGACAAAAACTGATTTGTAATTGTCCAGTTCCTCTGAATCTAACCCAGCTATGCAAACATATCATTGCCACTCAGACAGCCTTTGTCTCAATGGACCTAGCATCCTAGAACACCCTTCCTGAATCTCCTCATTTTCCCTTGCCTGTAGCTCTTCACTTCTCTCTCCTTCTGTTATTTGCTTCTAGCTCTCTCTAAAGCACTGGGGAAATGTCCACACTGCAACAGAGAACATGACTCCCAACCCCGGGTAGAGACTCACTAGCTCTGCTAAAGCTAATGTGCTAAAAATAGCAGTGTGGACATTGCAGTTCATACTAACTATCCAAGGCCAAAGCCCACCTGACCCAATCTCAGGTGGCTAACCCAAGCTGCCACCTATGCCACAACATCCACGCTGCTCTTTTTAGCATGTCAATTCCAGCAGAGCTAGCGCAAGTCTGTCTACATGGGCTGGAAGGTATTTTGTTAGAAAGGCCAAGGTTATAGGATCCAAAACCCCACTGAAGTCAGTGGGAGTCTTTCTAATGAATTCAATGGTTTTTGATCAGACAGTAGGTATGAAAACTGAACTCCACTCTGTGAGATAGGATTTAGACATGCTGTGGGGGAAGCCTACCTTGTCACTGTCCTTATTGAACCTGTTTCCGTAGCCTAACGCAGTGCTTCTCAAAGTGGGCTGCCGCTCGTTCAGGGAGAGCCCATGGCAGTCTGGGCTGGTTTGTTTACCTGTCGCATCCGCAGGTTAGGCCGATCACAGCTCCCACTGGCCGCGGTTCGACGCTCCAGGCCAGTGGGGGCTGTGGGAAGCGGTGCGGGCCAAGGGATGAAAATTATCATTCCATGCATCTGAAGAAGTGGGGTTCTTTACCCATGAAAGCTTATGCCCAAATAAATCTGCTAGTCTTTAAAGTGTCGCCAGGCTCCTCGTTGTTTTTACTGAGACCAGAGTAGCTGAACTGGAGAGACAGAGCTACACGGGTGAGACTTTCCAGAACACAGCAGAGCAGTCCCACTCCCATTCTGACAGCCACTGTGCTGTTGGGGAGAATGAAAGTCTTGAGGAAAGAGAAGATCAAGCTGGAGCAGAGGGAAAACAATCCCATAGTTGGACCCTCCATCCAGACAATGTCCTCTGCACTGATACCACTCTTAGGATGAGATGGATAATAGTAACAGGAGATTTGGGTATTAGAATATAGATACCTGGGTTTGCGATGACCAGGAGTACTGCATGCTGAATTGCCTGCCGGGTGCAAAGGTGGCAGACTTCTCAAGATATCTAGACAAACTTATGTACAGTGCTGGGGAGGAGCCAGTGGTAGTGGTACATGTAGGTACCAGTGATATAGAGAAAGGTAGCAAAGAGGTGCTAGAGGTCAAATTTAGGGTGCTAGGTAAGAGATTAAAACCTAGGATCTCCATGGTAGCAATCTCTAAAATGCATCCAGTTCCATGCACAGGGCCAATTAGACAGGCAGAACTGTAAAGTCTCAATGCGTCAATGAGATAATGGGGTTTGGAGAAAGGCTCTAGATTTACTAGGAACTGGGGAACCTTTGGGGGAAAGGAGGAGCCTATATAGGAAGGACAGACTCCACCTAAACCAAAACCAGATTGCTGGCATGTAATATTAAAAAGGTCATAGAAGAGGTTTTAAACTAAGGGCTGGGGGAAAGCTGACATGTGCGCAGGAGCACATGGTTCGGGCAGACACATCCCTTAATGGGAGGATTTATTAAAGGGACACGCTATATCCTAGTAAAGAGGAACAGTTGTATGAAAAAGAGTTGCATTCACTTGCATTATATGAAGGCAGATAACTAAAAAGTGACAGCTTTTATAAGTATTTCTATAGAAATGCAAGAAGTCTAAATACCTACTAAAATGGGTGAACTTCAGTGCCGGGGATTAAATGACATTGATACAATAGGCAGCACAGAAACTCAGTGTAACAATGATATTAACAGGATATAGTAATACCAGGGTACAATATATATAAGAATGACACAGTAAGTCTCGCTGGAGAGGGAGTGGCACTATATGTGAAATAGAGCATAGAGTCAAATATTGTAAAAATCTTAAATGAATCAAACAGTGCCATAGAATCTCTATGGATATAAAGTCCGTGTTTGAATAGTAGGAGTGCAGCCGTGAGAATATGCTAGGATGGTGACCTGAATGGTGACAGTGATGGTGAAATGCTCAGCGAGATTAGAGAGGCTGAAAAAAACAAACCAGAAAACCCGATAATAATGGGGGATTTCAATGATTCCCATATTGCCTGGGAACATGCCCCCTCAGAATGATATGCAGAGATAAAATTTCTAGACACCATTAATGACTGTTTCTTGGAGCAGCTAGTCCTGGAGCCCGTGAAGGGAAAGGCAATTCTTGATTTAGTCATAAGTGGCACACCGGATGTGGTCCAAGAGGTAAACGCAGCTGAACTGCTTGGTAATACAGAGCACAAGGTAAATAAATGTAACATCTTTGTAGGCTGGAAAATACCAAAGAAACCCACCATAGTAGCATTTAATTTAAAAAAGGGGAACTAAACAAAAATGAGGATACTAGTTAAACTGAAATTACAAGGATCAATCACAAGAGTGAAATGCCTGTAAGCTGGATGGAAACTTTTTAAAAACACTATGACAGAGGCTCAAACTAGATATAGATATACACACACACACATATATATACACACACACACACACACCCCAAATTAAAAAAAAAAAATTAACGTGGACCAAAAAACCCCACAACCATAACTAAACAACAGAATAGAAGACAAAAGACATGTTTTAAAAATTGGAAGTCAAATCCTATTGATGAAAATAGAAAGAAACAAACTCTGGCAAGTCAAGTGTAAAAGTATAATTGGGCAGGCCAAGAAAAAGAATTTGAAGAACAACTAGCAAAAGACAAAACCTAACAGCAACATTTTTAAGTACATGAGAAGCAGAAATGTTGCCAGTTAATCAGTAGAAGCCAATAGATGATCAATGTACTCAAGGAGCGTTCAAGAAGACAAGGCCATTGTGGAGAAGTTAAATGAATTCTTTGCATCCGTCTTCACTGCAGAGGATGTGAGGGAGATTCCTATACCTGAGCCATTCTTTTTATGTGACAATTATGAGGGACTGCCCCAGACGTAGGTGTCAATGGAGGTGATTTTGGAACAAAATTGAACACTAGTAACTAACCAGGAGGTATTCACCCAAGAATTTTTAAGGAATTCAAATATGAAATTAAAGAACTACTAACTATGGTATGTAACCTATCACTGAAACCAGCCTCTATGCCAGATGACTGGCAGATAAAGAAAAAACAGCATCACATTAGTTAAGGTTCCAGAGGTGATCCTGATAATTACAGGTTAATAAGGTTAACTCAGTACCAGACAAATTGGTTGAAACTATAGTAAAGAACAGAATTAGAAGACACATAGATGAACACAATAGGTTGGGGAAGAGTCAACATGGCTTTTGTAAAGGGAAATCATGCCTCACCAACCTATTAGAATTCTTTGAGGGTGCGAATAAACATGTGAACAAGGCTGATCTAGCGTATATAATATACTTGGACTTTCAGAAAGGCTTTGTCAAGGTCCCTTAACAAAGGCTCTTAAGCAAAGAACAAAGGACAAAAGAAAAGATCCTCTCATGGATCAGTAACTGGTTAAAAGTTAGGTAACAAAGGGTAGGAATAAATGGCAAGTTTTCACAGTGGAGAGAAAAGTAAATAGTGGTATCCCCCAAGGATCTGTAGTGGGACCATGGCTTTCAATACATTCATAAATGATCTGGAAAAAAGAACAAACAAGGAGGTGGCAAAGTTTGCAGATGATACAAAATTACTCAAGGTAGTTAAATTCAAACCTGACTGTGAAGAGTTCCAAAGGAATCTCACAAAACTTGGTGATTGAAGAATGAAATGGCAGATGAAATTCAATGTTGATAAATTCAAAATAATCCATGTTGGAAACCATAATCCCAACTATACAAACAAAATAATGGGGTTGAAATTCTCTGTTGCCACTTAAGAAAGATCTTGGAGTCATTGTGGATAGTTCTCTGAAAACATCTGCTCAATGTGCAGCAGCAGTCAAAAAAGCTAACAAAAAGGAACCATTAGGAAAAGGATAGATAATAAGACAGAAAATATCATAATGCCACTATATAAATTCATAGTACACCCACACCTTGAATATTGCATGCAGTTCTGGTCACCCCATCTCAAAAAAGATATACTGAATTGGAAAAAGTACAGAGAAGGGCAACAAAAATGATTAAGGGTATGGAACAGCTTCCATATGAGAAGAGATTAAAAAGACTCAGATTGTTCAGTTTGAAAAGAGACAGCTAAGGGGGAATATGATGGAGGTCTATAAAATCATAAATGGTGCGGAGAAAGTGAGTAAGGAAGTGTTATTTATGCCTTCGGATAATACAAGAACCAGTGGTCACCTAATGAAATGAATAGGCAGACGATTTAAAACAAACAAAAGGAAATACTTCACACAATGCAGTCAACCTGTGATTTTGTTGCCAGGGGTGTTGTGAAGGCCAAAAGTATAACTGGGTCCAAAAAAAGAATTAAGTAAATTTATGGAGGTTAAGGTTCACTAATGACTATTAGCCAAGAAAGTCAGGGACACAACTCCATGCTTCAGGTGTCCCTAAACCTTTGACTACCAGAAACCGGGACTGGATGGTATGGATGACTCAAAATTGACCTGTTCTGTCCATTCCCTCTGAAGCATCTGGCACCAGCCACTGTTGGAAGCTAGGATACTAGGCAAGATAGACCACTGATCTGACCCAGTATGGCCATTATTATGTTCTTATTTCACAGTACCACAAAGACACAGTTATCAAAGTACTTTAGTTACTTCTCACTAAACAAAGCTGGCCAGCTCATCTATCCCATGCACCTTACCCCTGGAGGTCCCTCTAGATGTGGGCTCTATGCTATATTGACTGGAAGAGTGTGTGTCTTCAAGTAATATTTGGAGGATAAATAAGCCAAAAATGTTCTTGAGAATAAGCCTGTGATAACCTAATTCACGAGGACAGATCTAAAAAAAGAAAAATGTACAAGGTAAGGATGGAAACTGAAAAGGCAACTAAAGTAGAAACCATTAAAACTAAAAATAGTTTTAAAGTCAAACAACAGAGTAAAAGTTTTGTCTGCTTTAAAACACCTTTTCCATACATATGCAGTAGCTGTCTGTTGCCTCTCTGATAGTTTTGGGAAAAAACTCCTACACTCTTCCCTTCCCTCCCTCTATGAGTCTATGTTATCATTGTCCATGGCAGATTTCTTCACATCCTTCATTAATCCTGATCCTCTTGTTCATGAAACAAAGCCAAAATAATTTTCATTTGATGCTTAATATCACTGTTAGTCTCAGTGAAAATACAGTAATTCCCTATACTAGTGACTCTTAATTTAGCAGATCTGCAACTGTATAGTATCAATGAAAGCACAGCTGGAGAAATAAAACCCATGTAAATAGCTGAAAAGATAGGTAAAAGTTTGGGCACCAATCCAGAAACACTAAACTATAGACTCCCAACATCTGGTTCAGGGTAGACTCCTTAGCATTTACTAAGCAAAGACTGGAAAGAAAGAAAAAAATATTACTGTACATTTTTCATGGAAGGTTTTTGGGGTTTTTTTTGGCCTTTCACTAAAAAAATTGTTTGAAATTGTTACCATTAGTTTTTTCTCTCTTGCTAGATGCTGCTCAAGTTAATTAAAAGGAAAAAGAGTTCCTTGAAAAAGGATTCCAATCACCCCCGAGTTTCATATTTGTATATCTTATTGTGATAAAAGCAAATGATGGGTAAAGAATTCCAATCATTCTTATTACCCCTTTTCTTTTTTAGCTGGGACTATGTTTATAATAATATTGGCATGATTAGTTTTATACTGATCTTTGCAGTCCTCCAGGACAATGCCCCGAGAGGGTCAAATCCTGTGAGATGCTGTGTATCCTCAAGGCCTGCTGACACAGTGGAAGTCAAGGGTGCTCAGCACCTTACAGGCAGCATCCATGATCTCACCAGGGTAGACTCTTACTATATGAAAGCTAGAGTAGTCTTCTGGTTTAATCATTTTGCTGAGAGGTTCCACTGCTTGATGAGTTCAAAGCCATGGGGAATGGGGGATTTCCAAACCACCAAAGTGACTTAAGAACACAGGTCCCATTGACAGTCAGTGGCTTTCAATAGGATTTGTGTGTCTACATCACTTTGACTCTTTTGAAAGTTCCATCTGTAATGTCTAATGAACATGACATATTTTAATAAAACACTTTCTCTATGTCTTTCAGGTACATGATATGCCTCTGAACTGCCCACAACTAGTACATGCAAAATACTTCCACAGAAGATCTGCATCCTGCAAGCTTTAGTCAGGCAAAACTGTCATTTACCTACATAGGTGACTTGCCTCTCTGAAATAAGTTTTCCTACTGTCATGATATAAGGAACTACAGTCTACCTTAAACGGGGCATTTTTTTTAAATACATGCTATAGACACATAGAAACAGGTTTCCACACGGCTTGAGTCTCAGGTTTGTCCCTGTTGATTACCAGAGACCACACCCTCTCTAGAACTCAGAAACATCTAGGGGCTGAATAATATACTGCAAGTAAACATAATGTTACATCTACTAACTGCTAAACTGTCAGCAAAATGAAAACGAGAAAACTTTCCACCATACATGCACCAAAAGTGTAAGCTGCCCACACTGAAGTAATGAGCCACTACCAAGAGTATCCCAGTAAATTTCAGAAAGTTTATCAACTTTATAATTTTAAAATGCTCCCACTATATTGCTCAGCCCACAACTGAACACAAACTGGTGCTTGTGAGCTTCACAAATGATATTCCACAAAAAATTACAGCTTTGGCAGCCTAAAGTCTTCCTTCTCACCCAAAGTATAATTCACTTTGCAGTTAGGCAAAAATATCTATTCTCCCACGGCCTCCTCCTCTCGCAAAACCAAAAAAGACCTGGTGTGACAAGGATGATCACAGAAATTGTAATAACTTGCCTAGAGCAAGTAAATGACAAAAGCTGGAAATAGAACCAGTGTCTCCTGGTTCCCATCAGTGCCCTATTCAGTGGGCCCCACTGCCTTTGCAATACTATGTTACTCAGATCAGAATTTATTTCCTTCAGAATTCCCTGACTGTGATTGACAGTTGTATCAATAGATTGATAGTTGGAATTTTTTCCAACCTTTCCAACTGCACTGCCCTCTCCTACTACCAATAAATGGGAAGCCAGGTATAATTTGCACAAAACGTAAATAAACCTAACCTGCATATGAATGTGCACCAATACATGCACACAAATATATTAGTCTAACTGTTCAATCTCATCCAAATCTAACACTTGTTCACACATGGCCACCACGATGTGCATATTTAAGTAAAGGAACAATCTCAGATAAAAAAAATAATTTCAAATAAAACAATTTCTCTCCCTGTTCACTTAATGACATTTTATAATAAAACTAATACTGTAAGAAAGAAGTTACATTTCATCAATTATGCTGTTTGTTTATTACATTTCACTTAGCTTGGAATAGTTCTATTTTCATTTCTATTCAGTTTCACTTTTAGAGTCTCATGTACTAGCCAATGCTGCAATGTATGGGGTATAAAAACTGGAGTGGAATGTTTAAATCCAACTCTCAGACTCCACATAGAGAAAAATATCCCTGGCAATATTCATTAAAATATTCATGTTAGACTTGGTAAAATGGTACTACTACACAAAATGCATATTTTTGGTCTAAATTACCCAAGAGTATCACTTTATTTTTTCTGAATTCATCTTTTTTAAGCAGAACAACTAAACACATCATCCCTTTGTAATTATAAAGTGGGATCATTGTATTTATATACAAAACAACCAAAACACTTTGAGACAAACTGGTAAATACAATGAAAATTAAGGCAAATACATTAAGCTGGCTAACCTAAAAGGAAGTTAACTTTTTATCCTTGGACCTCTGGTTTTTCAACACCTGGACACCAGTTTTAAAGGGATGACCTCATCATTTATCATCTTACCCTTCAGTTCTCTACTGAATACATGACCTGCTCAGTAAAATATTTGCAGACTTGGTACTCTGGTACTCTATCCCATTACAAAGGCACGCATAACATTTCACATCTCTTCCATGCAGGTGGTCCTCTGTTCTAACTCAAGGCCAAATAGAACAAAGTCAGGCTGATTCAGCAGCGTAGGTGGAAGTATCTGAACTGAAGAAAGAGTATGGTAACTGCAGATGCCAAGCTTGGCTATACATTTCAAAGATAGCGCTAATTTATTTATTTGGCTTACAGTGACCGAATCCATCTGTCCGGTACAAATTATCAACCACAAGCTGTTTAAGAATCAACTTTTTTTTTTATTAAAATTGTTCACATATGTATCAAGGAGTAAAAAATGGTCCAGTTCTTTCAAGCAATTCCACTCCATTACGTTTTATGAGTACACATGTCTGAGAAGGAGGAGGAGGAGGAGGAGAAGAGGGAAACAGGGAAAAAAAGAGGAAAAAAATCACTTTAATGTTTCCAGTTTATTTTTAGAATGTTTAACAGTGCAAAACTTGATGCCTTTTCAGTTCATTTCTCCAGTTCTCTCTCTATTTCAAACAAAGTATTCCCTCTGCTAGATGATCTCTCTCTAAATAACTTTATACTAGATAATCTAGTTGTAAATATCTTTATAGAAGCAATTTAGATTTATAACCAGCAAACAGAATGCGAGTACCTAGACAGAAGAGATACATGTCAGTAGCAGATTCTTTCAGCTTGCTTAAAGAACACATTTGCACAACTGTTAGGTTTTTTTTTTTAATTTTACTTTCCCTCTAAGATGGATTGAAAATTCGGTGATTATAGCCCTCAGTCCTGATAAGGCTGAGCACATTGAACTGAAGACATTGAGAATTAAGGAGGCATATCACCTGTTACAATACATCCCTCCAAAATAACAAAGCCCAGCAAAGAGAAGCCATGAATAAGCTCTTCAGCATTGCACCTGACACCTCTGCAATTCCAGCACAGGACCTGCCTAAAGAGGATTACTGAATGATTTAGTGTGGATATGCATGGGCAGCACATTGCATAGGCTGGGGAAGGCCACCCCAAATAGTCCAGCGTGGTCCCACCCACACTCCTCCCCAAAGCCTTGCTTGCCCTTCCCCCTTGGTCCCAGCCCAGGTAGGCCGCTCCTATTCAGGGAAGCAGCATGCTAGGGCCCACGTGTATATGAGTTCCAAAAAGATGTCCAGAGAGCAGGATCTGAGAGTCAGTGGGAATGGAAAGCACTTTGCAGAGCGAGGCCCATATTCAGGAGGGCCTCTAAGACAGTGGTTCTCAACCAGGGAAACATGTACCTCTGCGGGTTCGCAGTGGTCTTTCAGGGGATACATCAACTCATCTAGACATTTGCCTAGTTTTACAACAGGCTACAGAAGAAGCACTAGTGAAGTCAGTACAAACTAAAATATCATATGTCTTGTTTATACTGCGCTATATACTACTACACACTGAAATGTAAGTACAATATTTATATTCCTAGTGATGTATTTTTATGTCTGATTTTGTAAGCAAGTAGTTTTTAAGGGGGGGGGTGAAACTTGGGGGTATGCAAGACAAATCAGACTCCTGAAAGGGGTACAGTAGCCTGGAAGTTGAGAACTACTGCTCTAAGAAAATTGTTATGTCCATATTCAATATGGCCTATATTTTCAAAAGATGCATCAATTTTTGGCTTTCCAACTTGACACCCTTTATGTTTGTGTTATACAATTAATAATAATAAATAATCATTTCATTCTTAAAGGTGCTGAGCACCCATCATTCCAACTAACTTCCAGTCACAAGTGCTCAGCACGTCTGAGACATATTGGGCTTAAATTGGTTTATTCCTGAAGGCTACCCGTCTGAGCCTAACCAGGCTCTGTTTTATTCAGTCTTTAGTATCTTTAAGAAGTGACCTACAAAATGGAAAACTAGCTTGGTCTTTGCCTTTTTGCTACTTTCTAATGTTTAAATATGACCCGAAAGGAATTTAAGTTGTCTTTGCTTGTTTTTCCACATTAGATGTTCAGATATTGTTTACCCAAGAAGACCCTGTGATGACAAGAGAATTAGTGAAATAACGACTACACCAAAGTCAAAAAAGTGAAGGCAGAGCAATTGGGAGTGAGAGGAATTTGTAATCAGTCTATTTTAAACTTTTTATTTGTTAACAAAAAATAAAACACTTATTGAGCTTCAACGGCTAACGCACAACTTGGAGGAAACATATCTTTGTTAAAAATCCAGCTCCAAAACCACACATCACTCCTTTAATTAAGGTGTAAGGAACATACAAACACACATGGTTTAAGACCACCAAAAGTTCTTCCAGGAAAACCAGGAAAGACCAGCTTTGCATTCCTGATATTTCACTGGGAAAATAAAGAAAACAATTATTTTCTTCTTACAAAAAGAAAAAATCTGGCCTTCTTCATATACAAGATGACGAGCAAAAAAGAGCTTAAGCCCTAGAAGACCAATTTTTAAAAAAATCATTTGGAGGTCACCTTTAAAAATCAGAGTAGAGCAAAAAAATCATGCCAGAGGAACATGAGGTCATCAGTGAGATTTCTGCAGCGCCAGCAAAAACAGAAAACATTTGATATGATGGTAACAGATAAGCCTCGTAAAGGGACGTCTGGAAAGGAATTAACTGACACAAATGAAGGCATTTGAGAAATGAAAATTGCTAATGAAGGTAAATTAGCCAAGAATTTAAAAATGAATAAAGATATAGAGCAAATACATTATAAAATTAAAACCCCAGATGACTGACTGATGCAAAAGCATCAGGAAAGAACAGCGTCATTTGAATTGATGATGCTTTATTTATGCTGATATCGTTTCTCTCTAATCTTGATCCTGAATTTTAGGATCAGTTTGACAATCGATGTTGATCTGTGATGGGTGTAAGGCTTCACATGACAGTCTGGAGGCTTAGCTAAACGTTCAAGATATATAGTAGACATTTTTTGAACTCATATTTTGATCTATATTTTATTGCGAAATTATTAACATTCCAGGGGTATTGCAAATTCATGAGCTCTGTGCCCCAATTAATATTTTTATTGCTAAATTCTAGTTAAAGGCAGTATTGGAAACCAGTGTCTTCCAGGGCTAAGCTTATAGTTAAAGAAAGACACTGCAATATCTCCCAATGTGAGAAGTCATATTTATACTATATTAAAGGGCTGCCCTCTCTCAAAGATTTCTGAGATGAATATTAGTGATGGTTAAAGATGGAACTCAACAGCTTCTGAGAATCATTTATTATCTTCAGTAGTTTTCAGGAATCAGTGAAATACAAAATTATTTTCAGACAAAACATTTTAAAAATCATTTTTCCTTTTATCTACCTAGAATTCTTGGTTTCTATGGGTTCTCCCCGCAATGGTTAATGACACCAAAAAGCTCAGCAAATGTTGAGAAAAAAGCAAGCCTGAACTCAGGTCTTTGCAGTTAAGTAAAGGGGGATTCGATTTCAAGTAACTATTTTAAGTGACTATAAGAATACTTGGCACTTAAATCATCTTTCATGAAAGGATCTCAAAGTACTTTACAAAAGATGGATACGTATTATCATTACCATTTTACAGATGATGAAACAGAGGGACACAATGTTGCAATGACTTGCCCAAAGTCACACTATGGTTCGAACACAGAGCCAGCAACAGCACCTTTGAGTTCAGTGCTCTAACCCAGCGTTTTTCAGAGTTTGGGTCGCGACCCAGTACCAGGTTGCAGCATGTAAGGCACTGGGTTGCTCTGGTCAGCACCGCCAACCAGGACCTTAAAAGTCCCATCAGTGGTGCTCCCCGGCTAAGGCAGGCTAATGGCTACCTGTTCCAACACCGCGCTGCATCCCGGAAGCAGCCAGCAGCAGGACCAGCTTCTAAGCAGGGAGGCCATGGGGCTCTGCGCGCTGTCCCCACTCCAAGCACTGGCTCCACACTCCCATTGGCCCAGCCAATGGGAGCTGGGGAGGTGGGGGGCAGTCCCCACAGGCAAGAGCCATGCAGAGCCACTTGTACGCCTCCACCTAGGAGCTGGACCTGCTGCTGGCCACTTCAGGTGCACCGCGGTCCACGGTGCCAGGACAGGGGGAAAGCCTGCCTCTGCATCCCACCAGCTGTGCTGCTGACTGGGAGCCACCAGAGATAAGTCAGCACCCCAATCTCACCCCCCAATCCCCTGCCTCATCCCTGAGCCCCCTCAATCCAAAATCCCTTGCAGCACCCCAAACTCCTTATCCCTGGCCCCATCCCAGAGCCTGCACCCCTAGCCCAGAGCCCTGAACTCCCTCCTGCACCCCAACCCTCTGCCCCAGCCCTGAGCCTCTCCCACACTCCAAACCCCTCATCCCCAGCTCCACTGGGTCACAGGCATCAACAATTTTCTTCAACTGGGTCCCCAGAAAAAAAAAGTTTGAAAACCACTGCTCTAACCCACCAGCCCGTACTGGCTTCCACTTGATGTATCACAGCCTTTGCTGATTGGGATCTTAGGTCTGGTCTGCATTACCAAGTTAGATCACATAAGTTGCCTTGTGCTGATCTATTTGTGCATGTTTCTGCACTGGAATTTGTCTCCAGCTGATGTAAGCCCCCCATGACATCAACATAGCAAACCCACCTTCCTGAATGGCCCAGAGACAGGATCGATCTACTGAGATCAACAAAGTGCGAGCCTAGACACTGTGTGGCATGGTGCAACCCTATCAGTCCTATAGCAGCTGTCCCACAATGCCCCATTCCCTGCAAAGTGTATGTCCTGATCACAACTGAAAACTCCACTGCCCAGGGTTCACAAAGACCAGAAGCCACCCTTTAAAGCCCTGTGCACATTTTGAAATGCCCGTTTCTAATTGCCCACCTAGGCAACCATACCTAGTAGCTCACCTTTGTTGTGTGCAACTGCCCAACCAACCACACCAACTCAATACGCTCCTGCTTGGTGTAGACAGGAGGTATTGGACCTCCTGTGTCTATCGGGAGAAAAGACTGAAAACATAGCCACAGACTAGCTGGAGAAATATGGGGATTTATGAACAGATTACATATAGAATCAGGCAAAGGAGTATGACAGGGATTAGCAGCAGTGCCACGTGAAAGTGAAGAACTGCAGCAGGTGTACCACAAGGCCAAGAAGGCCAACAATAGATCTGGTGGTGCCCCACAGACCTGCCACTTTTACAGTGAGCAGCAGGCCATACTTGGCAGAGTCCCCACCAGCACCCCGCAGAGCACTGTGGATACCTCAGAGGAGCCAAAGTCAGGGTCCCCTGCCATGAAAAGCAAGGAGGAGGATGGGGGAAATGCAGCAAGGAGCTCCAGTCTTGCTAAGAGCCAAGACCTGTTCACGACTCCACCACAATCTAGCCAGTCCTACCAGGCAAGTACAGATAAGCCTGATGAAGGAGAAGGAAACTCAGCTAAGCGTGTGCATCTATTTTCCCCTTATGTTTAAATTTAAAGATGGTGTTCGGCCTATCCCTAGGTTAACAAGACAAAGGTATTGACTTTTCATTGTTTACTCATATAAGACTAGGCAAAGATACAACAAACAGAGATAGAGTTGGCATCTGCTCCACCTCTGCCCACCCTGGCAGTAGCTGTTCCCCTCACAGATATTATGTAGGACACAACAGGCAGCTATAACCACTGGGACATTTTTCCTCACTGAGAGCCCATCTAGTGAGTGAACAGAGCCAGTGTGCCTTCAATTTACCAAAAGAACATTTACCTGCTGAGCCAGTACATGAATCTTTTCTTGGTGCTGTACAAGTGACCAGCATACAGCTTCATGAGCTAGGGGAGTAAGCATTTAAATATCCTCAGTGGTAATCCTACAGTCAGGAAACAATGTCCCTGCTTGCAGCTTTCTGAACAGTTCTCTGTTCTTAAATACACTAGTGTCATACATGTTCCCTGAGCAGTCCACACTGATACTGGTGAAGCATCCCTGGTGATGCACCAAACACTTACATAACTATAGAGAAGTAGCCTTTCTGCTGATGTACTCTGTGGCAAGGTGGGCTGGTGCCAAAATAGGCATGTATATGCCATCTATCACCCCACCTCAGTTTGGGAACCCCAC
Source organism: Gopherus evgoodei (assembly GCF_007399415.2). Lineage (NCBI taxonomy): Eukaryota > Metazoa > Chordata > Testudines > Testudinidae > Gopherus > Gopherus evgoodei. The sequence goes on from NC_044330.1 coordinate 88,849,508, forward strand.
TACTGAAAATCCATCCACATTGTTGAGTGACAACACTTGCATGACTACAGCCCCCACTGTGGATTTCCAACTCCAATAAATTCCCATTGGCTAGTAGCAATCTGGTGTTGCAGGCTTCCAGCTTGCACTCACCATTCACTTCTCCACAATCAGCGTAGCTCTCGTTGTGCGCCTGCACTGGAGGGCTAGGGTCAGCCTGCCACACAGATCCAGGAATGTGGCCTTTCAGATATCAAAATTCTGCACCACTGTACGTTATCCCAAGCCTGTCTTATGATGCAATCCCACTAGTCAGCGCTAGTTTCTCAGGCCTAGAAGCAGCACTTCACCACTTGCAGCTGCTCCGTGAACGCCACCAACGACTCTGAATTGTTTTTTGCTATGTCCCTTAGCAAACTGTACTCAAATAAACTGTCATGTTCCCTGTTGTTGTGGTACTTCCTGCAGGTCTGCAAATACAGGAATCACAATTCTCCTGTTACTTGCAACATTCATGCAATTTCAGGCATGAAAATTATGGAAAGTTATGGGATGGAGAAAACTGCATGCTGGGAACCCTGACCCATAGCTCCCAGAGATCCCTGAGTGAGCCATTTCTATCTCATAATACATTGAGAAAATTTTTCAAAAGTTATTGTGATGAACAATGACATGAGGCACCTTGGGATATCTGTCCATGGTGCATCACTCTTTTCATCGACACAAGCATACCAGGTTTGTATGTGCAAGCACCCAAGTATTCATGTGCCCAAGTGATATACCAACTTTGGCACATGTATAACGTGCATCCAAAGTTTGTACTATAGTGTAAACATGGCTCATAGCTTTTAAAAATAGACTGCATTGGAAAGAATGATTAATATGAATAATCACACTGACTTCAGTAGGACATAAGCAAGTGTTAAAGTGCTCTTCTGAATAAGAGTATTTTTCTGAACTGGGGCCTTAATGTTTAGCTATTATAATAAGAGTTATGGAACAAGAAATGGCGAATGGATTTGTGCAGAGTAAGCTCTGCTGGAGTGATAAGGATAGTCATGTGGGGTAAGTGAAAGAAACCTGCAGTTTGCTATTAGGGAGCTAGAGTAGTTAAGCAAAGTCACTTGTGGAATGTGAGGAATGTACGCAGAGGGTGTGTCCTGAGCAAGACAAGCACCTGTAGTTACTAGGGGCTCAGGGGAGAATTTCTAGTCTAGATACATATTTAACAAGTTGTTTGATATTAAAAAAATAAAAAAAGAGAGAGAGAAAGAGAGATTGACAGAACGACCTTTTAGAAATGCAACTAATATGCTATGTCCTTAGAGAAGCACAGTGGATGAGGATTTATTGGACCAACTTGTGTTAGAGAGAGGGAGGGAAGGCGGGAGAGAGAGAAGCTTTCAAGCTACACAAAGCTCTAGTAATCAAAACTCAGGGTATGGCTACACTTGAAACTTCAAAGCCCTGCCGTGGCAGCGCTTTGAAGTGCGAGTGTGGTCGCAGCGCCAGCGCTGGGAGAGAGCTCTCCCAGAGCTGCACGTACTCCACATCCTCTATGGGTGTAGCTTGCAGTGCTGGGAGCCGCGCTCCCAGCGCTGCGGCACAACGCTGTATCTTGCAGCGCTCAGGGGGGTGTTTTTTTCATACCCCTGAGAGCGAAAGTTTCAGCGCTGTAAAGCGCCAGTGTAGCCATGGCCTAAATGCAACACAGCTCAAACATTACATATCCAGGATCAAACCATTAGAGGAAAAAATGTGAAAATGTATTTGTATAATAAATCTGAACAAATAAATTCAAGGAAATTTGGATTTGCTCATCTGCAAGCAAAGAAAGAGGCCAAATGTCATTAAACAAAATTATTTTGTTTCAAATTATTCTCTCAGCTCTAATTAAGGAAGAATATTACACCTCATGCACACATCAGAACAAAACCTTCTTCAGAAATAAATAAAAAGACAGACAGACAGTACTTGAGATTTACTTATAACGGTCCACCATGATTTGTAGTCTGCAAATACAGGCACTCCCAACTTTTGTGACAAGGATTTTGGGTAGTGTCAATGTGTCATCCATAAGAACGGCCAACTGGGTCAGACCAAGGTCAATCTAGCCCAATATCCTGTCTTCCAAAAGCGGCCAATGCTGGGTGCCCCAGAGGGAATGAACAGAACAGGTAATCATCAAGTGATCCATCCCCTGTTGCCCATTCCCAGCTTCTGGCAGACAGAGGCTAAGGACATCATCTCTGCCAATCCTGGCTAATAGCTTTTGATGGACCTATCATCCATGAAGTTATCTAGTTTTTTCTTGAACCATGTTATAGTCTTGGCCTTCACAACCTCCCCTGGCAAGGAGTTCCACAGGTTGACTGTGCGTTGTGTGAAGAAATACTTCCTTTTGTTTGTTTTAAACCTGCTGCCTATTAATTTCATTTGGTGCCTCTCAGTTCTTGTGCTATGAGGTGTAAATAACAGTTCCTTATTTACTTTCTCCACACCAGTCATGATTTTAAAAACCTCTATCATATCTCTCCTTATTCAGCTTGGAAAAGAGATGACAAGTCCCAGTCTTATTGATATCTCCTCATAAGGAAGTCATTCCATACCCTAATCATTTTTGTTGCCCTTTTCTGAACCTTTTCCAATTCCAATATATCTTTTTTGAGATGGGGTGACCACATCTGCACACAGTAGTCATGATGTAGTGTACCATTGATTTACACAGAGACAATATGATATTTTCTGTCTTATTATCTATCCCTTTCTTAATGATTCCCAACATTCTGTTCGCTTTTTTGACTGCCACTGACATTGAGTGGATGTTTTCAGAGAACTAACCACGACGCCAAGATCTCTTTCTTGAGTAGTAACAGCTAATTTAGACCTCATCATTTTATATGTATAGTTGGGATTATGTTTTCCAACGTACATTACTTTCCATTTATCAACACTGGATTTCATCTGTGTAGCTGGGTGGTTACCCTGCTCCTGCCCAGAGAGGTTAAGAACAGCCCTGTAGAGGGCTGTGGCTGGGGAAAGGCGGATTGGGGAAGCAGCCTCAGCTGGGGCCACGCTCCAATCAGGCCGCAGATGGCCCTATAAAGGGGCTGCTAGGTTAGTGCTCAGACAGTCTCTCTCTCTGGCTGTTGAAAAAGATGGTCCTCACTGCAGGGGAGATGAGCAAGGTACCTGGAGTGTAGCAGGGCTGGGGGAAGGTGAGAGGGGCTGGGGAGCCCCAGCCTGGAAAACCCCCAGGCTGCAGGCCTTGCTAAAGGCTGGGAAGGGTACTGGGGTTGCAGAGGGCAGCTGGGGGCTAGATGGTGACTGGCAGTAGCCCAAGACTGAGGCGAGGTGGGGATAAGGGGTTGGAGGTTCCCCAGGGAGGGGAGACCCACCTAAACCGCAGTGTACTGCAGGGGCAGAACCCCGAGAGAAGGGGCATGGGATTCCAGGAGGGACACAGGGGCCAGTGGCAAGCCAGGCCCCAGGCCGCAGAGGGTGCTCCTGAGTTGACCGCAGGAGGCACCAAACTGGTAAGTCATCATGGCCTGCTACAATCTGCCATTTTGTTGCCCAGACACCCAGTTTTGAGAGATCCCTTTGTAGCTCTTTGCAGTCTGCCTGGGACTTAACTATCTTGAGTAGTTTTGTATCATCTGCAAATTTTGTCACCTCACTGTTTACCCCTTTTTCCAAATCATTTATGAATATGTTGAATAGGACTGGTCCCGGTACAGACCCCTGGGCGGGGGGTCACCACTATTTACCTCTGTCCATTCTGAAAACTGACCATTTATTCCTACCTTTTTTTCATGTCTTTTAACCAGTTAGCAATCCCTCTTATCCCATGACAGCTTACTTTGCTCTAGAGCCTTTTGTGAGGGACCTTGTCAAGGGCTTTCTGAAAATCTAGGTACACTATGTACACTGGACCCCGCCTTATCCACATGCTTGTTCACCCTGTCAAAGAATTCTACTACATTGGTGAGGCATGATTTCCATTTACAAAAACTACGTTGACTCTTCCTCAACGAGTTATGTCCATTCATGTGTCTGACAATTTTGTTCTTTGCTATAGTTTCAACCACTTGCCCGGTACTGAAGTCAGGCTTACTGGCCTATACATGCTGGAATCACCTCTGGAGCCCTTTTTTTTAAAATGGTGTCATATTAGCTATCCTCCAGTCATTTGGTACAGAAGCTGATTTAAATGATAGTTTAGAGACTCGGTAGTTTTGCAATTTCACATTTAAGTTCCTTCAGAACTCTTGGGTGAATACCATGTGGTCCTGGTGACTTATTACTGTTTAGTTTATCAATTTGTTCAAAACCTCCTCTAATGACACCTCAGTCTGGGACAACTCCTCAGATTTGCCACCTAAAAAGAATGACTCTGTTTGGGAATCTCCCTCACATCCTCAACTGTTAAGACCAATGCAAAGAATTCATTTAGTTTCTCCACAATGGCCTTATTGTCTTTGAGTGCTCCTTTAGCTCTCAATTGTTCATTGGTCCCACTGGTTGCTTAGCAGGCTTCCTGCTTCTGATGTACTTAAAACATTTTTGCTATTACTTTTGCTATTACTTTTTGAGTCTTTGGCTAGCTGTTCTTCAAATTCTTTTTTGGCCTTCGTAATTGTATTTTTACACTTCACTTGCCAGAGTTTATGCTCCTATTTTCCTCAACAGACATTTCTTTACTAATTATAAATCGGTACGAATAGGACCACCACTAGGAAGCACTGAAAGCAATATGCACATACTTCTACATTACACACATAGACCCTAATTTGCAATCATATCTGCATGGGTGCACCTATGTGCCCATGCAAAGCACTATTAACTTGCCTCCGTGCAGACCATGAGAAATATTCAGCATATTTTTTACACAATTTTTATTTTAATTTACAGCCTCAAAGTTTCACTTCATACTTAATTTTTGGAGATAAAACCACTTCAGCATTGTAAACATGTAAAAATGTGAGTATTCACACATTCACAATGCAGTCACCTTCACTTACAAAATTAGCCCATTTCTTTTTGAAACTTCATATACCCAAGTGACACAAATGGTTTCATTTTTGTGTTCATATAAAACTGAAAAAGTATTAAAAGCCCTGGATTGTCATTTTTCATCTTGTTACAAATACTTTAGCACACTTCTAATTCGGTGCCAGTCCCAGGAAGTCATCCTATAATATACCAAAAGCCAGTTTGGATTGGGACCCATCAAAGAATTTAAGCAAGCTTTTAACTTTAAGCACGTGAGTTGTAACATTAATTTCAGTGGAATGAGTTACGTGCTTATAATGCGTGCTTAAACTGCATGCTTAAGCAGTTTACTAATTCAGGGCCCTGATTTGAGAGTCTTTACATACAACTAACACTGTATTTTGGATTTACTGAGCCCTATTGTGTTAGCTGATCTTGATAAGTAGTCATATGTGACCTCTAGATGCAATCTGAAGGGAATTTTCAGTATTTGCAAATGGACTTTTCAGCACAAAGTTTTGTCATCAGCACAAGTAAGAGTGTATATTATCACCTAAGAAATAATTTTGTCAAATCTCTCTAAAATAAAGGCTACAGGCAGGAAATCTATTGAAAGTAAATCCTATATTAATCATAATCAAGTTTTGGAATGCTGAAAGAATAAATCCCCCTCCCTCAGACTATGCAATCATACATAAGATATCAGTTCTCATCTACAACTCAGTGTTATGGCAATTGTTCATACAAACATCTGCCTCTTATTACTTTTTTTAAATTCCGTTGCTGAAATTGTTTTCACATCATCAGAGGAAGTTGCAAGTGTGTGTCAGCAGGGGGGTAAAATGTGGCCCTAAATGTATTTGTACATGACTTTGGCCCCAGTCTTTGGCCATATATTTGCCTTTGCACACTTTCCATTTTCCTTCTTCATCCTTTCCCTCCAGAGCTCAATTTTATTTACCTTCACCTGTTACTTCTCCGATCTTTTGCCAAATTTGCTCTTTTGAAATCCTACTTCTTGGGCCAAATACATCCTTGTCATCCAAATTAATCCCTGAAGACAATAGAAAAACACCACGAATATATTTGAGTCCTTTAGTCTCACTTGAGTTTTAAATAACTCTAATCAGTATGCACTATAATGTACTCAGCCATTTCTACTCAGGGCCAGTGCTGGGGGCATGTTGTGATAATAAGAGACAGATTTGGTCCCTCCAGATCAGAGGTGAGAAAACTACAGCCCGGGGGCCACATCTGGCCCTTTAGACATTTTAATCCAGCCCTTGAGCTCCAGACGGGGAGCGGGGTTGGGGGCCTGCCCCGTTCCACACATGCCGGGGCACCATGCAGCTCCCAGAAGCAGCGGCATATCTCCCTTCCACCTGCTACATGTAGGGGCTGCCAGGGAGCTCTGCACACTGCCCCAGCAGCTCAGATTGGCCAGAAACCATGGCCAATGGGAGCTATGGGGGCAGCACCTGCGAACGGGGCAGTGTGCAGAGCCACCTGGCTGCACCTCTGCATAGGAGCTGGAGAGAGGACATGCCGCTGCTTCTGGGAGCTGCTTGAGGTAAGTACCGCCCAGAGCCTGCAATCTTGACCTCCCTCCTGTACCCTAACCCCTTGCTCCAACCCTGATCCCCCTCCCATCCTCCGAACCCCTCAGTCCCAGCCCAGAGTACCCTCAACCCCTCATCCCCAGCCCCACCCCAGAACCTGCACCTCCAGCCAAAGCCCTTGCCCCCCTCTCGGACCCCAGACCCCAATTTTGTGAGCATTCATGGCCACCATACAGTTTCCATACCCAGATGTGGCCCTTGGGCCAAAAAGTTTGCCCACTCCTGCTCCAGATCCATCACTCCCTGATCTTTTCCTCCCACCAACCAACCTTTCTTAGCAGGCCATCCAGTCCTTCAGTCATGTAATTTCCTTCTCCAAAATAATTCTTTTGCAAAGGTTGCAGTGGTGTTTAAAACAAACAAACAAAAAAACAGATACTAAGATAGCTACTACAAAGGGTTTTCTGAAGGGCATTTAAGAAGTGAGTAAAAACAGGGTCACCTTTTTGAAGCATATCCATTTGGAACAGAGCCTATGATCAGAACAGGAGTACTTGTAGCACGAAAGAGAGACTGCTAAACTCGAATTAATATGCAAATTAGATACAATTAACTTAGGTTTAAACAGAGACTGGGAATGGTTGGGTCATTACACTAATTGAATCTATTTCCCCATGTTAAGTTTTCCTCACACCTTTTATGAGTCATCTCCATGATCACTTCAAAGGTTTTTTTTCTCCTACTGATGATAACTCATCTCAATTGATTGGCCTCTTAGAGTTGGTATGGGTACTTCCACCTTTTCATGTTCTCTGTATGTATAAATATCTCCTGTCTGTGCGTTCCATTCTATGCATCCGAAGAAGTGAGCTGTAGCCCACGAAAGCTTATGCTGAAATAAATTTGTTAGTCTCTAAGGTGCCACAAGTACTCCTGTTCTTTTTGCAGATATAGACGAACACGGCTGCTACTCTGAAGCCTATGATCAGTGACCACAGAGACCCCTGTGTTATGCCAGCACTGACTTACCATATGACCAAGGTCAAATATTTCCCATCATGTCCCTGTGTTACTCTCTGCAAAACAAAAAACTCTCAACCAAGCAACCAAGCAAGCAAACAAACAAAAAAAAGTAGGGCAAATTCTTCTCTCCAAACTATGGAGACCATCTTCTGTACTCATCTCAGATCCAATGGGAAATTCACAGAGCAGGGATGAGCTTGGCACTGTAGATAGGAGAGCAGTATTTTGCATTATATCAAGAATCAATCCCTTATATGTTCATTTGGGGATCAAAGTAGTTCAAAATGGAAAAGACTGACTAGATTATCAAATCTAAACCCCTACACTGCAAGACAGAGAGTCCAAAGAAAGAAAATAGGCATCAAACCACTTCTCAACCAAACAGTTTCAGGAAGGAATATTGTAATGCTTTACAGGAGAATTGTAATGGTGTAATAGTCCTTCTTTGAAGAGCTACAAGTCTCCGAGTATCAACAGTGAATTCAGCTGTTCTGCTTGAAGAATATAGACTGGCAAATGCAAAGATACCAAGTGGAAACATTACTCGTACTACAAGAATGTCAGTCTGATCCAGGGGATGCTGCAGTAAGCCTGTCAGAGGAGCTATGAATTTGACAAGAAAGCCAAGCAGCTAGAGTCCAGCTGCCCCATACTCCCTTGGAGAGTTGGGAGGCTGGACCCTGCTCCCGGGGGGAATGGGGAGGCGAGAACCCCAGGTGGCTGGACCCCGCTCCTGGTGGAGAGATGAGAAGCCCCGGGCAGCTTTCACTCCCTCCCAACCTTCCCAGCAGGCTGTCTTATCAATTTCACAGCTCCAGCAAGGCTGTTCACTCCTGGTGGAGAGCGGGAGGGGGCCAAGAAGTCAGGGCAGCTGGACTCCACTCCCTAGAGGGGGAGAAGCCCCAGGTGGCTTTCCTCCTCCCAGCGACAAACAGGGAGGCAAGAAGCCCTTCGTGACTTCCTCTGCTCCCAACAAGAAACAGGGAGCAAAGAGCGGGCAGCTGGCCAGGAGCCCAGAAGGCAGCCGGCCTCCAACAGGGACTTGCCAGCAGAGCTGAGAGACCAGACTCTCAGCTCCCCACACTGCCCCTCTTAGGTCAATGGAAGCGCTCCTGGTGAGGATGCATGCGACTGACCCACGAAGGGTAGAGTGAACATGTGCTGCCTCACTGTGATGGCTGTAAGTTGACCTAATACAGGTCGACTTGAGTTTTTAGTGCAGACATATCCACCTCCACCTCCCTCCCCCAGCACCACGTGCATAACCAATGAGGAAAGGAGAACAGGTGACCAGGAGACATGCCAGCATAGGGCGTTTCTGTCTTGTAAATAGTTTCACTGTTTTCACTTGTTCATGCACTTTGGTGGTTCCCCTCTCCCCCGATATCTTTTCTGTAAGGTTCTGCTACTGCTGTTTGGTGCGGCAATGTCAGCTGGCCCACCCAGGAATGGGTAAATGTTCTATTGTGCTAATACATGTTTTATAAATAAAGTTTATTACATCAAGAGTGTTTATTTCTATCACTGCTTTACATCATACGATGCATATTCAAAATAAAGGTAAACACATGATCAGGGACAATTAGGAGTTAGTATGCAAAGACTTTCCCCATTAGCTATGGGTGCTGTGGGAGGGGATCATTATCAATGGTCAATATAGGATCATATAAACCTGCTACGCATAGTGAGGTGTTTAAAAAATCCACTGTTCTGTCTAAATATTTTATCAAACCCTGAAATAGCGTCTTTCACTGTGAGGTCAGAAACAAAAGCAAACACTCTCCGTCAACACTTCCACACTCAGCAGGAAAGTTTTCCATGTCAAGCCATTTGAGGAAGGGGCTTCTCACCTTGTAATTGTGCCCTGCCATACTGTTATTACTGTACCCTCAGTACTGCTTAGGAGGTGCACTTTTCCTTTCCTTCACTGATGTGCTATCAGGAGGAGGAGGAGGAGTAAAACTAGTGAACAAAGGAAAAGAGAAAAATCTCACTTCTGGAGTGGAAGGTCTTTCAGTGAAATCCAGCAAGACACATATTGCATTTATACTTAAGCTGACATCCCTGAACCATAACATTTACCTGTTCTAGTTCAACACCTCCATGCGATTTTTAAAAATAAAAGATATGCTACAGCAAGACACTAGAACTGTTTAACACATTAGCACACACAATGAATAAAGCTGTCCATGATCCACCTCTATTACTTTTCAAAGATAGAAGGACAAAGCAAATGCAGAACTTTGAGGTTAACAATGGACTTTTGAGTGCACACACTTGACAGAATTAGAGAGCGGTTACAAACGGGACAATACCAATTAGGTCAACTAGTGTATCTCATCCACCCATAGCAGTGCAAGATCACCGCACAGCACCTCTCTAAACTGGCAAAAGCCCCCCAGACTAGTTTCCCTCTCTAAAGTTATGTAACAAAGGATTCCGAGGGCTCCCTCTATGTAGCCTACTGACTCTCAAAACTAAAATTGGCTATTCTCATAGAGGATCCACATTTCAGATGTTCCCTTGATTTATCGGATTTTCATGTACTTTTGGCTTTAGTTCAGTATTTTCTAGAAGGTTATCCAGTACTGCAGCATTCAAAAATAACTTTAGGATTTTGCATCTTTCTTAACTCATCTTTACTATTTGTTCAGGAAAGGATCATTATCATTCCAATGTCTCTTTTTTAAAAGATTCCTTACAGTGACTAACCCCACTGAGTGCTGAAACAACGCAATAGTAACAACATATACATTTACGTATAGCTTTTTACCCCAAAATGTTGTTATCCCCCAAGGTGTCCACGCCCTTGCACGGCAGAAAGCAAAAGACCAGGGTTGGGAAAACAAATCTAGGTCTCTTAAATGATATTTAGAACCTAATGAACTCTCTCAATGCATCTTCATTCTCGTTTCCTCCCGCTTTCTACTCTTGTTTCATATGTTCCTCCCAGTCCTCCCTCCTCACTGTTTCTTTAGTTTCCTTCTCTCATACTTGACTTTATACCTATACTTTTCCTGCTCCCTACACTTGAATAGTCTCCCTCTCAGGGTCTGTCAAACACCCACTTAGTGACCATAACATAACTGAATATCCTGGGGGAGGGGAGACGAGATACCAAAGGAGCCCACCATGGTAGCATTTAATTTCAGAAAGGAGACTGACACAAAAATTAGGAAGGTAGTTAAATAGAAATTAAAAGGTGCAGTGCCAAAAGTGAAATCCGTGCAAGCTGCATGGAAACTTGTTAAAGACATCATAATAGAGACTCAATTTAAATGTATATCCCAAATTTAAAACCATAGTAAGAGGACCAAAAAAAGATACACCGTGGCTAAATAACAAAGTAAAAGAAGTAGTTAGAGGCAAAAGGACACCCTTTAAGAAGTGGAAGTTAAATCCTATTAAAGAAAATAGAAAGGAGCATAAACTCCGGCAAGTGAAGTGCACAAATTTAATTAAGAAGTCCAAAAAAGAATTTGAAGAACAGCTAGCCAAAGACTCAAAAAAATAATTTTGCTGTTACTTTTTAAGTACATCAATAGCAGAAAGCCTGTTAAACAACCAGTGAAGCCACTGGACAATTGAGATGCTGAAGGAGAAATGGAATGGACATGAGCAAGCACTCGAAGAAGATACAAAACTATTCAAGATAATTAAGTCCAAAGCAGAGTGTGAAGAGTTACAAAGGGAGCTCATGAAACTGGGTGACTGGGCATCAAAATGGCAGATGAAATTCAATGTTGATAAATGCAAAGCAATGCACATTGGAAAACATAATCCCAACTATACATATAAAATGATGGGGTCTAAGTTACCTATTACCACTGAAAAAAGAGATCTTGGAGTCATTGTGGATAGTTCTTTGAAACTATCCACTCAATGTGCAGCGGCAGTCAAAAAAGCTAACAATGTTGGGAATCATTAAGAGAGGGATAGATAATCAAACAGAAAATATCATATTGCCTCAATATAAATACATGGTATGCCCATATTTTGTATACTGTATGCAGATCTGGTCGCCTCATCTCAAAAAAAAATATATTGGAAAAGGTATAGAAAGGGGCAACAAATAAGATTAGGGATATGGAACAGCTTCCTTATGAGGTGAGATTAATAAACTGGGATTTTGGAAAAGAGATGACTCAGGGGGATATGATGGAGGTCTATAAAATCATGCCTGGTGTGGAGAAAGTAAATAAGGAAGTGTTATTTACTCCTTCTCATAACACAAGAACTAGGGGTCACCTAATGTTTTTAAACCTGTTGCCTATTAATTTCAAACAAAAGGAAGTATTTCTTCACACAATGCACACACAACCTGTGGAAGTCTTTCCCAAGGGAGGTTGTGAAGACCAAGACTATGACAGAGTTAAAAAAAATAGCTAGATAATTTCATGGAAGATAGGTTCATCAATGGCTACTAGCCAGGATGGGAAAGGATGCAAAATTATGTCCTGAAGTGTCCCTAAGCCTTTGTTTGCCAGAAGCTGAGAATGGGCAACAGAGGATGGATCACTTGATGATTTGTTCATTCCCTTTGAAGCATCTGACATTGGCAACTGTTGAAAAATGGGATACTAGGCTAGGTGGACCATTGGTCTGACCTAGTATAGCCATTCTTATGTTTACTCATCCTTTGAGTCCCTCCTCAAGACCATTTCTTCCAAGGCCTCTGGCCCATAAACAGCACAAGCTTGCTTTGAACAATGGGGCAGGGGCCCTGAGGTCAATACTGAAACATAAATGTCCTACATAGTGTACTAAGATATCGAACCTGTATGTCTCTTGACACACAGTTTTTTGTATACAGTGTACCCCACACTGAACTGTGCATTCCTCAAACTGTGCCCGCCAAACCACTCCTCAAACTCATATGCTTAGTATATTTTACTATGTTTTTACAAAAACAATGATAAATTTCGTGACATAAAACAATGGAGAAACCAGACACACAAGAAAAGGCGCCTTGTCTTAAAGTGTTCCAAAAAAGTGGATGCACCTGTCATTAGTTGACATGACCTCCTTTGCAATTTCAGACATCTTCAGTTCATCTCCAGCTGGCTTATGCAAAAAAGCATTGTATTGTTCAAATGTGCTTGGGTGATCATTGTTCTGAGAACAGTTTTCAGTCTTTGCAGTGTCAAGAAACTTTGCTCAGCTGTAGCACTGGTAAAGTGAGGAACACATCTCAAAAGTGAATGAACTTCAGAGAACAAAATTTAAGCAGATTGGACAGCACTGAACATGTCAAAGTGCCTACCTTCATCATATTAACGATATTCTGTGTCGGAACATTCTTATTAGCTACATAAATCAAATCTGGTAGAGCCTACAGTTGATTTTGTGAATGAGTGAGATCCAAGTTTTTTGCATACATGAGCTGAATAATTTGAGGAATAAAGTTTTCACTATCTGTTTCTTTCCCCATTAGCACAAGAAATTTCTACATTTTTTAATGTCTCTTCATGATCCCGGAATGGTTTAATCAAACTGCCATCTCAGTTCACTCAAAAACATATTGCCTAAAAAGACTTCTGGTGTTTCAAATTGATGAGGATCTGATCCATCATCTTAGCTCTGGGTAGTGAAAGCTCATCTGTTAAGTTTGTCCCTTCTGCAACTACGGTCTGATAAAATAGCTCAAATGCTTCATCTGTTCTCTGAGTTGTTAGAAATGATACAGTGCGCTCAACAGATTGTAAGCTTTCTTGCAAAGATGTCTTTTCTTTGCAGAACTTGGGAAGTCTGTTCAGCTGAACTGAATATTAGATGGGCTAATTGAAGGCCAAAGTATACCTTGAACTGTTCAATGAGAAAAACTCAAATAACTGATTTAATGGCAATACAGTAACTCCTCACTTAAAGTCATCCCAGTTTCGTTGTTACATTGCGGATCAATAAGGAAACATGCTCGTTTAAAGTTGTGTAATGCTCCCTTCTAATGTCATTTGGCAGCTGCCTGCTTTGTCTACACAAGTTTAAACAGTGTGCTAAATAGGGTACACATAATGCTGATGGTTGTATTTCCCATATCTGTGCAGCAAATCTGTGAAATTTTCCAGCTATGTTACCCATTCCATCATAAGCTTGAACCTGTGAGGCATAAAGGGGTAACATGCAACTACCTGGTGTACCTTTCACAACTGTGCACAGATATGCATGCGCATCAGTTTTGTCTAGCTGTACAAGGACTATGCATTATTTATGAATGTCAAATAATTTGTAAAGACATCTAACACAAATAGCCATTTGTTCCTTTTAAGACAGGTCAGTGGCTTCAACAGCAATACCACTATACCCACACTATTGGTAGATTTCTCTTAATTTGCTTTGTAGAAGCATATTTCCCATAAGAGAGAGAATTTGATTCACAATCTTATGCAACCCATGCATTGACATTTGGATTGTCTTCAGAATTTTCCAGAATGTGATCACGTCCACATATTGCCATGCCTTACCCTAATAAGAAATGCAGGCTGGATAGCAGAATCATCAGCATCCTTCACTGTACAATTTGGTCATACCGTAGCTGGTCATTCAGTTGCAGTACGACAGTGAGACTTGTGCCAGATACTTCATCTTGAGTTTGTGATGAAGACCACTTTTGTCACGTTCTCCAAACCTTACTATCACCTTCTTCCAATTATTATAACCCTTCTCAGTGAAAACGTCTTCAGCTTTATTATCAGAGGGTAGCCGTGTTAGTCTGGATCTGTAAAAGCAGCAAAGAATCCTGTGGCACCTTATAGACTAACAGACGTTTTGGAGCATGAGCTTTCGTGGGTGAATACCCACTTCCTCAGATGCATGTCATGCATCTGAGGAAGTGGGTATTCACCCACGAAAGCTCATGCTCCAAAACGTCTGTTAGTCTATAAGGTGCCACAGGATTCTTTGCTGCCTTTTCAGCTTTATTTTAATTCAGAGTTAACGGATTGAGCTTTTCCCCAATAACAGAAGAAAAACGCTGTGTTCTATCTAAAGACACAAGCTCAGCCATGGGTAATGACTGGATCAGCTTGCTTGTAATGTTCTGCACTCATTCTTGTTTCCTGTTTGCCTTCTTGTTTCTTCAAGTTTGTTAGTTGGCTGGTGAGGAGCAGCTGCTTCAGAGTGACAGCATCTCTCAAAACATTCTTTTTCCTTGTCACATGACAATGAAGGCATGTCATCAATAACACTGTTAGCAAAAATTGCATCTTCCAAAAATTCAGTAATTCACACTTCATAGTTGATGGGTCCAGTGGTTCTGGTGAGGATGCCTCTTTCAGGAATTTTCTTGTATCCATCAGCACTGCACAAGTCACAACAGTGATCTACACACAACATTTCTCTTCTTGCACAGACATACTAACAGAACTACAAAGTACAGATGCTCACATACATTTGTTGTTGTGCATCCAACTGTTGTAGGAGGAGAGAAATGGAACAGAACAACAATGGGCTTATACCAAACACACGCATGCTACACACAGTGACAAAGACAGAGAGAAACAAATCAACATCACTTGCCTTGTCAGAGTGTAGATGTAGCAAAATGAAACCATTTTGAGACTATGGGTTGAAACAAAGCTATTTCCTGCAACATTCCCTCTAAATTTTCTTTGTACGGGCTACGGACTCCAGTGAGTGCTACATTTTTGTTCTTGAGCAAACTATTTTTTTTACCCTCGGCATCTGGTCTTTTCTGTGCCTTTCAAGGCTAATTCCCCACTCTGGCACTTCGAGTGCAGAAGGTGGGGGCCCGCAAGGATTTTAAAAATTAATACTGGCCACTCCAGGCTTGTATTAAACTCCTAAAGTTACAGGTTTTCTCTGACCTTGGACTGGTAGATGCTGCCACCACCCAAGTGCAGAACCCCTTTGACAGACTAGGAAGGCTCACTTGGGAATTCCTTCCTGTGGGGTACCCTCAAGCCCTTTCACACACCACCCCTCAGGGAAAAGCTGAGAAAGGAGGAGGGGGGGGGAAAGCATGAGGGAGAATTAGCTGTTGCCACTACCAGCGAATTTTTTTTAAAAATGCACAAACCTCTTAAGACACAAAAATCCAATTCTGTTCTTAAAGGTAATTTTTTATTTTTTTTAAAAAAAGGAAGAAAATACATCTGGGAACCCAGGCTATTGCTAGATTTAAAAAGAGCAAATACAAGGATTAAGCATCAAGAATAGCTTTCTTGAGGTGCAGCAAAATAAGCATAGAGGAATCCACAAGCCATAATGAAATAAAGGGAATAAATCTAATTGAGTCTTCCTAGACATTTCCTGATTTACTTACATATCTGAGATTTTAAATTAGTAGTGTCTAGCTATGATACCGATGATTTTTTCCATACCTGGCCCAAGCTTCTTACAGCATAGCTCTGCCCTGTCCACCTCTCCCCGGGAGAACAACAGACAGACAGACAAAAGGGGAGTTGTTCTTTTTAAAGTTCTAGCCTTCCCATTAGCTCTTTAGGCCAGGTGCTCACTCACTTTCTTTTACCTATGCATAGTAATGAGACATTTTAACCCTTTACAGGTAGAGCAATTAGAGAACAGCTACTAAGAGGGATTTTATAGCTACTGGCTGGCTGTCTATAACAGGAAGCTACCTCCCACCCCCCTTCATTTATCACAATGCCTAAGTGCCTCATTTCAGGAAATGGTTTTATTTATTTATTCTCTTGTATAATGCTGAGATCACAGTGATGCTTAAATAAAAAATACAATTATCACCTGAACAGCATTTTCAGCAATTTGAAGGACTGAGTTGTTTGTTTTTTTTTTTTTTTTTTACTGTGAAAGGCACATTCAAATCAAGGCACCAGATGGATTGTGGTTCACCTCAAGGAAAATTATTTGGCAATGTGTAAAGGGATGGACTTAATGATCAGAGCTAAGAGGGACTTGGAACAGATCCTGAAACTTTTTCCAGGAGTAAAAGTTATTTGGTCAGGCACTTGCAACGTAGGGTGTGGCAGGGGCTGTGAAGATACCTTGTGTCAACAAACTTAGGAGGGATGTGAATACAGAGGTGGCTGAATTCATCGATGAGGAGGGAGGAGGTTCAATAATTTCTCATCCCGACATAGCATATGGGGCATCAGAATTATTCAGGGAGGATGGAGTCCACCTGTCAGACTTGGGAATCAACACATTTTGGCTTACATTAAAGAAGGCATTAGTAGATGTCTGGGAACCTAGCTAGTTATGGGGGGGAAGGTGGTATTCTTTAAAGGAATGGAAACAAGGGAGGTTCAGGGCTCCTATGATGAGAACAGAAGGGAACAACTATCCTCTCCTTTATAGTCCCCCCTTATCCCTCATTCTAAGGGGAAAGTGGCAGAGTCCCAGCAGCAGGTTGGCAGAAAACCAGTATGGGTAAAGGGGAGGGCTACTATGGGGCTGCTATGTAAATGATTATGGAATTACCTCTGTGGCACAATTCTATCTGCTGCATACTTTCAGACATTTAGGGGAAAAAGTTGTGACCTAATTAAACCACATCCGGTGTCTGCTGTCCTTCCAGCATAGCTGGGCAATAGTATTTTTGCTTCCTGTTTTGAATACACAACAATTTTTATCATGATATAAGTATTCCTTCCTTGGAGTGACAAAAGAAGGGAAAAAAGATTAAGGATGAGATAATTTAACTGGTGATTAGGGTGGTAAATTAATGGTCCTGAAAACGCAGTGTACGACATTTCTTGACTAGAGCCTGCTCTTGTTTTTTCTTATGCTGAAGAAGGAGGTTATAGCTCATAAATAAATATAACCTACAACAAATATTCATGCAAAAGTCTTTGCCATCACACTATGACTGAATATGCTGCTAGGGTAATGTTAATGCAACTTTATGAATTTGTGAACTGCAATGTTTTGGTGGGACTGAAAGAACTATGATTTGCTGCATTCAGTTTATTTAAAAATATGCAAGACAGCTAAGAAGTAGTTCTTTCCTCTTCTCTGCACGAGGAGTAGGGTAAACCAGGGCAGAAGAGGGAGGTTGGAGCATCTGGATTAGGAAGGGTGAGTCAGGATGTCAGAGAGTGGAAGGGAAGCTGGGGTGGCTACTCTGCATGGAGAGTCAGGGGGCAGAGGGGAAAAGTTAGGATGTTGGGGAAAGGTAGGGAGTGCTCTGAATGGAGGAACAAGGGACGCTATGGAGACTTGGTGGAGTGCGCATTTAAATGCTTTCAGCCAGAAAAAACTAGCAATCAAGAACCTTTTGGCAGGTTTGAATTTAACTTAAAGCTGCAAAAAACATCATTTGACACAGCTTCAAATCTTGACAAAACCTTTACTGGAAATTACAGTAGCAAAACATAGCAGATTCTCTCGGGGCGCCCTCAGTTGTCTACATCGCAGCAAACACTGTTAATCATCTGGCAGTTTACAAGCATTCATTTCACTTACAAAGGGAACATTCCAAATGATTGTAGAATTTGATGGAAACGTTTGCTAAACACAACAGCATTTAAGGTTCTGGCAGTAATAATCACGGTCAAACTTGTTGGGCCCAAAATGTGATTTTTCTTAAAATATTGTTTTCTCCTTGTAAGGGTTTAAGTCCCTTAGGGTTCCAACCTCCATTTATTCTTTGTAAAACTAGTCCTTCAACTGGCCAGAAATTTCACAGATGAAACCCAAACAATTCATTGTAGGGGCCAATGATAAACAAAGTTGTATATGAATGCTATTGTTATTGCAAAAGCAGTAAAGGTTTCCTGGAAACTCAGCTCTGAACTTGTCAGATAGCACACACCTAACTAGACATTTTAACTAATATGCAGTCATCTAGAAACTTTGTGGTTTCCACTGCACTGTCCCCAGGGCTTCACATATGTTTCATGACAAGAGCAAGATTGAAATGCTAATCCTCCTGCTCCAAAAGCACAAACCTCTACTGCTTAAGAAAAAAATCTTCATTAGCCACACAAGGCTATGACACTGGGGAATAGTTCAAATTTTGTTCAGCACAGGGAAGCAGTGTACATGCACACAAGCAAGTTTTATTACATTTCCAATCTCTCCAGACTCTTAAATTAGAAACTCAGATGTAAGAACAGGGCTCTGCACATTATACATGATAGAAGTGCCACAGAGAAAACCTTTAAATTATGCCATATGTCCACTCACTCAATCTCCTCCCCTTTCTATCATGCTCAATACTTGGATTTCTCACCATTTCAGTTAGAGCTTGCCTTCCATCTACAACCACTAGCAGTCAGAGTTATCTCTGCCATTAATAAACTGCCAGTACCATCCAGATTAAGATAACTAGTTTAGGGACATGCTAACCTCTCTCTTACATTATGACAGCTTTTCAGGTAAATCAATTTTGGGGCCTAATCCATCTTGATAATATCCTATTGAATAAAGTCAATTGAGATTCTAAACATCCCAAAGGTTCAAAAAGGCTAACTTTGATGATTCTATTACCCCCAAAATCCTGTGAGGCAGCTAAAACGCATAGTAAAACATAGAAAAAAATACAGTCCTGTAAACTCCTGAAGCTTTCAGTTGTAGACAATACAGTTCACACTGCAGTATACACAGTTGTAGGCTCCAGTTTTCTCCATAGTGTAGACATCTCAGGGAGATTTTCTTGTGTCCACCTCTCCTCCTTTTTTGCTATTTGTGGACTATATGGCATTACTACTGTTACCCTCATTGTCTTTTCCCCTTCCCTCCTGTTGTTTGCCACATTCACTTCTTGCATCTTGTTTTTAGTTAGATTGAAATCTTTTCAGAGAAGATGTATCCTGTGTTTGCTCAGTGCCTAATGCAGTCGAGTCCCAATCCTGGCTGGGCTCTTTGGCTGCTATTGTAATATAAAATTACAAATATTTTATTTTTTGCTCTTAAAATAAGTTTCTGATTTATGCTCTCAGATTATTTTGCTGACAAAACCATTTGGAGAGTATCAGAAATACTCTGTGTGACCTCACAATCAGCACGGGAACCATACTGGGCTGTGCTCACCTAACAGAGATGGGGTGGCCAGTCAAACAAGAAGCACTATCATGATTTCAACAGGAAAGACAAGGAGAAAAGGGAGGGAAGAAAAACAAATTTCTTCCTAAATAAATAAGTCTGACCCTTTCTCAGTGTCTTTTCTTTTCCTCCATCCAGCAGGTTTCCCTGCTGGGTAGTCTTAATAGAAAAATAAGGCAAGATAAAAAGGGAGCTTTAATTTGTCTTTTTAAAAAACTGTACGCATTAGCCAGTTGCTCCGCTGTGTTTAACATCCTGTATGTGGCTCTCCAAGAGGCACGCCACCACTACTTCTGACCTGAAACTGTGTTTAGAACATGGGAAGATCTGTCGACACATTTTCAATTTCTGTGAAACAAAGAGCACTCATTATTATTTCTCAGTGTCAGTCAGGAACTGTTGCCAGACGGTCAAGTCTTAACTGTATTTCTAACCAGAGATCTCTCTCTTGCCTAAAATACTTTTTTGAGCCAAGATACATGAATATATTTATTTTCTTACCTCACTGATGAAGTATAACTAGTGCCTCTCAAGTTCAGATAGATTTCACAGAGCTCAGTTTACAGGATTTTGACAGTTTACTATTCCCATTAAGTTTGTCTTACAAAACAAAATCTTGTCTGCAATAGGCAAAGTTACAGAGTGTGATCCGGGGACTGTCTAGTAGTTCTCTCAAATAATAGCTTCCTAACTGTCCTAATCTGTAATTAGATCAGGCCAAAAGAAAGATTGGGTGAAGAAGGAGAAAAAAAATTATAAACAAATGAGAGATCAATCAGCTGTCAGTTTCCAAACCATTTGAAGAGTGTTGCACCTGCCAGAGACAGCTAGATATACTAGGGAAGATTAACCATAGAACAATGTCTCCCTTCCAGTCAGCATATCTCTGTGTCCGGGACCTGAACTGAAACCCATGTAGTCAGTAAGCAGCATTTCTACAAGATAACCCAAAAGGATTTGCCTTTGAGAAAAAGCTAAGTGAGTAAGATCATCCATTAGCTTATCTCAGCTAGAACACACCTAGGAATAATTTAATATCTTGACTTTGTGGAAGATACAATTTTAATCCCATGAGTGGAAATGTTTATAAATACAATGTGATACGTCATATTTTGCAAACACAAACAGAAACATGAATATATGCACATACATACACACACACGCAAACACACACAGAGATATATTCAAAACATGCTGATATTTCTAATGATTTTCTCACCATCTATTTATTAAGATTCAGGGACTGTTATTCTGAAGCCCAGAAAAATGACAGAAACAGCAACAAGCATGATTGAGAGCATGGTTGAGTTTCTGTTCAGATTATCACCAGGTTCAGTCATTATTGGATGCACAGTCTGTTGCCATGCAGCTTTTAAGTTCTCAGCCATTTTGACTGTATGAATTACACCCATGTGGAGTAGAGCTAGTGAGGTGTATCTATGCCATGCCCAGAGTCCTAACGCACTGTGATATCACAGATAACTCAGTCATCCAGTTTACAGGACTGTATTTTTTTTCTATGTTTTATTCTACAACTATTTTGCATGCAACAACTGCATTGGTTGCATAAAAGAGACTGCACAGATGATGGATCACTTGCCCCAACTACCACAGTTCTTAAAGACCAAACAAACAACACAACCATCACACACACTAACCCCAAACACACACCACCTCTCACAGCTGCACACATTTATCCCCCACACAAATCTCCCACAGCACACACATTCACCCACACTCTGTCATACTCTCTGAGAGAACCAGATGGAATGTTGGAGTCCCAAAGTTCTGTGGCAGTTGAAATGTGACCGTTGATCAGAGAAAGTGGGAGTAACGGCAAGGTGGGATACCAAAGAGCTGATTGTACCTCCAGCTAGGGAGCAGCTCTGTGCACAAACTTTGGGGAACATGTACTTTTAAGTTCTCAGCAATTCTGATTTTATGAATTACACTGTGTGGGGTACAGCTACAGTAAGCATATATTTATGCCATGCCAAGAGTCCTAGATCAGTAAGATATCATAGCAATGTAGAGCTGGAAGCAGGGTCATTCCTAGCCATTTAGGTGCCCTACACAGCCCCCTTTCCAGCAGCTCCCATTGGCCTGGAGCAGCAATCTGCAGCCAGTGTAGTCCTAACTGTCAAGTCCTAACTGTATTTCTAGTTGGCCGGCCGATTGGCTGGACCTGCGGAAGAGGCAGGTAAACACACTGGCCCGGCCCGCCAGGGGCTTTCCCTACACAAGCAGTGACCCCTGTTTGAGAAACCCTATCCTAATGTATTTAAAGACCCTGTTCTTATTGCCTTTTATGTCCCTTGATAGGCATAGCTCATTTTGTGCCTTAGGCGTTTTGATTTTGTCCCTACATACTCATGCTATTCTTTTTTAATCTTCCTTAGCAATTTGTCCATATTTACACTTTTTGTGGGATTCTTTTTTGATTTTCAGGTAATTAAAGAGCTCCTGATGGAGCCATGATGGCCCCTTACTATTCTTATCATCTTTCCTTCACTTCGGGATAGTTTGCAGTTGTGCCTTTAATGTTGTCTCCTTAAACTGCCAACTCTTCCCCTTTGTTTTTCTTCCCATGGAACCTTATCTACTAGTTATCTGAACCTGTCAAAGTCTTCTCTTTTTTTAAGTATACTGTCCTTATTCTGCTGCTCTCACTCCTTCCTTTCCTTTGAATAATTAAATGAATCATTTCATGATCACTTTCACCCATGATCACTCCCTATTGGTCAGAACCAAGTCTAAAATGGCTGTCCCCTGGGTTACTTCCACTTTCTAAAACAAAAAATTGTCCCCAACACATTCCAAGAACTTACTGGAAATTTTGTGTTTTGCCATATTACTTTTCCAACAGATGTCTGGGTAGTTAAAATCCCCCATTATCACCAGGACTTGTGTTTTGGATATTTCTGTTATTTGTTTTAGAAATAGATCATGCACCTCCTCTTCCTGATTTGGTGGTCTCTAGGAGACCCCTTACCATGATATCACCTTTATTTTTTACCCCTTTTATCTTTACCCAGAGACTAACAACTGATCTGCCTCTCACCTCCTTCTGGACCTCAGAACAAGTGTATATATTCTTGATGTATAATGCAACACATCCTTTTTGTCCTTCCTGAACAAGCCATTACCCCTCTATACTAAGGATTAGCATCATAGAGACTAGATGGAATGTAAGTCACAATATCAGAGGTAACTCAGACAACTACCACACTTACTCTACAGCTAGTTCACATGCAACAATTTCACTGGTTGTATGAGAGAAACTGCCACTCCTGCGTGGCAGCCTGGGTTTTCAGCTACTAGTACAATTGTAAGCAAATACTTCAGATTCATATTTTTATACTCGATGACTCATGTAAAGCTGATGAAAAGATTTCTGATGCCTATCAAACCAGTAAATAAAGTTTTTAACATTAACATAACTTACAAAGTTTGAATTTCCATTCTCTGATATGCAAAAATACTATATGTCACCCACTCACCAGCCTGTTGTAAGAAAGATAGGGTATAAAATAAATCTTAGATAAGCAACTGCCTAACTAATTACCTGTACCACTTTAAGGTTCTTTTCATTTATATTGCTTAACTAAAGAAAAGACTCAACAGTTGAACTGTCCACATTGGGGCAGAGGTGAGGAATGCCTTTGCACCAGTGATCATTCCCAGACGCATTGTACCTCAGGCCAGGCACAAGGCTGTCAGGTATACTGGCCTGAGAAGGCTTTGGAACACCCTTTTTCCAGAATACAAGATGCACTCCCCTTGGCCCTGCACTGAGTCAGCTCTGCTGGATGGTTCAGCATAAGGCCATAGTATGAGAGCATAAAGAAAGAGAGAGAGAGAGAGAGAGAGAGGGAAAATACATATGTGTAGGTTCCCTGTGCCCTCATCCTCCTCTGTTGCATCCCTGATAAAGACTAGGCACAGTCTAGCTAATGATCTATATCAGGGATGTATTCACACACACCCAAAAGCAAATAGCTCTGGCTGATGACTCTATGTGATTTCATGAAAAATTTAAATGTATGCTGTGCATGTAATAGATGTCAGCGGGGGAAAGAGGTGGTAATAGGAGGGAGACACTGACTTAAATGCTCTATTTATGATGATGCAGCTCTTCACCCATCCAAAGTTTTTTTTTTTCCAAATATTTGCATTTTCCCATAGTGTTCTTCCCATCAAATGTTTTCCCTTTGCTTTTTCTTCCTTATGGACTAACTACCTACCCTTGGCTTTGAAAATGAATCAAAGTTCCAATGGAATGTAACAGAGATCAATTCTCTGTGCTTCTTTCATGTCATGTTTGCAAAATACTCAGGTTAAAACACATTCTTGACACACACAGACTCTAGGGTTCAGCTCGCAGCTACCAGTAAATATTATTTATGAAAATTACCCCCGCCTAGGAGCCAGACCTGCGGCTCCTGTGGCATTTAAGTCAGTGTCTCCCTCTTATCACCACTTCCCCCACCACCCCGCTGACATCTATTACATGCACAGTATGCTTCAAATATAATCAACATTATGATGGCAAAGATACACTTAACAGTAAGAATACAAACAGATGTGAGTAGAGGCAGCCAAATAATGATAAATTAACAGAACAACCAAATATGTTCTGATTGTGGAATTTCGTTAACGGTGTCTCACTAACAAATCTAAAAGTACCATCTGCATGATAAACTATGCCCCCTTCCCTTTAAAAATAAAAATCACTAATGAAAGCTTTATATAAAAGACACAGGTGAATCCAGGCATATGTCATCACTTATAGGATTCTATATTTCAGGGCAAAATCTCTGTTAAGACTAGGGTGACCAGACATCCTGATAAAATTGGGACCATTCCTATATTTAGGTGTTTGTCCCGCATCCCAATGCAATTTGTCCTGGTATTTCGCTCCACCAGCAGCACTTTGCTTTTTTTTTTTTTTTCTTTATTGCCCCCTCCACTCCCATGTGTCCCAATATTTTCTCCCTCTCATCTGGTCACCCCACTTAAGACAGACCAAAAAATATTTGGTTCTTCATCAGATGTGTTGTTAGATTTACCAAACTGCATCTGCTGGGTTAATGATGGGGTAGCAGCACATCAGTTCTGATGTATTATGACTACACTGCAAGAAAGAAGAACAGAGTGGCCACCACATATACATATTTCAAATGGCTAGCCACACATTGCTATGGGTGAACTGTTATTCTGTAGTTTCATGGATGGATTGGATATGAATGTAAGTCATAGACTTTAAGGTCAGAAGGGACCTCCTGCACAACACAGTGACCTCCTGCACAATGCCTGCCACGCCTCCACCTCGGAGCCAGACCTGCTGGTCACTTCTGCGGTGCAGTGCGAAGTCGGGACAGGATTTAGCCTGGCTCTGCCTTAGCCCCACCACTGCACCGCTATGGGAGCCACAGGAGGTAAGCCCATGCCCCAACCCTTTGCCCCAGCCCTGACCCCCCGCCCCAAAACCCAGAGCCCCCTCCTATACTCCAAACCCTTCTTCCCCAGCCCCATCCCTGAGCCCGCATCCCCAGGCAGCATCCCCACCTGCACCTCAACCCCCTGCTCCAGCTCAGTCAAAGTGGGTGATGTTCGGGGAGACCGAGCCACCAAAGGAGGGGGAATGTAGTGAGTGGGGGGCAGGGCCTCATGGAAGGGGTGGGACTAGGGTGTTCAGTTTTGTGCAATTAGAAAGTTGGCAACCCTAGCTGGAACAGAATAAACAAGAAGTGGAGCAAAGGCTTAACAGAAAACAGGTCTGGCACCGCTGCTGGCATGAAACACATTGAGCAGGCATTGTGGGGCTGTTGCGACCATGCTTAGGGGTCTGTTGGCCCTCCTGTCCTATGGGGAGGGACAGTCACTTAGTGAGGGTTTACTGGGCTCAGCGGAACTCATTGAGTTGCTAGGTGATCATGCCCAGAACCAGCTGAGTTCCTGACAGAAGATGATTTTATTGATGTTTCTCATTTAAATAAATACTGTGTTGTACAGTGCCTAGTGCAATGAGGTCTTGATCCCTGACTGTGGTTCCTAGGCACTATTACTCTAGTAAATAATAATAGTGGTGCAAGTGCCTAGAGTTTAAAATAGGTACTTTTATTGAAGTGCCTGGGCAATGGTAGGAAAATACTGCAAGAAATGTTCTAGGAGTATCTGCTAGAATTTGGTTAATAATTCATCAAGTTCATATGTGCTTTCTTTCCCTGACCTTTCATGAGAAGTTCAGCTGCTTGCTAAAACAAAATTCAGTGTAAGGTGTGCATAAATGAGAATTCATGTCAAAAGAGCTTGCATGCTCATCCACTCATGGAATAGAAACCATACCACATGACTTGCTTGACCAATCACAACTAAGCAAAAGCTTGAATTACAAATATTGAATATTTGCAGAGAACAGATCATAAGCATTTAGTGCTACAGTAGGCACTTTGTAAAGCTAGAGGGTTGCATGCCGCATAGCTTCTGTAGGCTGAGCTCACTGCACACACCAAGGACTTATTGCATTCCTCCGTTCTCCCACTCCCCAGTCTCACAAGCAGGGCCAGCTCCAGGTACCAGCTAAGGAAGCAGGTGCTTGCGGCAGCCAATACAAAGGGGTGGCAGTCCACCCGCTATTGGGGCGGCACATCCTGGTCTTTGGCGGGAATTTGGCAGCTGGTCCCTCAGTCCCTCCCTTCCTCTTTGAGCTGCCCCCAAAGTGCCGCCGAAGAGGAAGAAAGGGAGTGAAGAACTCACCGCCGATCTGCCGCTGAAGAATGGAGCAGTGCGCTTGAGCTGCTGCCGATTGGTCTCCCCCCGACCCCACCCCCGGCCGCTTGGGGCAGCAGAAAATCTGGAGCTGGCCCTGCTCACAAACTTCCTGTATGCCAGCCTCCCAACCCCCTCTACCCTCTCCCTCGTGCCTTGGACTCCCTGCAACTCTCTCTACCCACTCCTTCATGCTTGGGGCTATGAGTTGCCCCTGTCCTCCTCCCCACACACCACTGTCCCCATTCTCTCCCTCCATATCAAGGTCTCTGGCTACCCCCCCCCATTCCACCTCTTTCCTCATATCAAGGTCTCTGTATGGGCCCCTCATTCTCCCTATATCAGGGGCCTGTATTCTCTCATGCCAGAGATTTTGCAGGCATCCCTTTTCTTCCTTTCCCCCTTATAAAAGGGCCCCCCAACCTGTCTCCCCAAGCCAGCAGCTCTGTGTACTCCCCCATTTCTCCTCTTCCTCCACGGCAGGGGCTATGTGTGCCCTCTATTCCCACATGCCAGGATCCCCCAACTGGGACTCTGCGTTCTCCCCTACTCCAGGTTCCCTATTCTCCCCTCTCCCCTTGTCAGAGGCTCTGTGCAAAATCCCCCTTCCTTCCCCACCATTATTATTTCTTTTTTCATTCAGTCAGTCAATATATTAAACTCTGCTGGGAGGATAGGCAAAGATGAGATAGAGATATTAGTTGCAAGGTGTCAATTGGTCCCAGCACCTAGTTGTTTGATCTCCAGACAACTGCAGAGGTGCCTGAATCTGTGGCTGTGTTAAACACAGGCTAAGGACTCCATGTGTCCCCTCATTTCCCCGTCAGGTTTTTTTTTTTAATTTTACCCCTAAATCAGTAGTGTTATGCCCACTGATGCCTAGAATATTCCCTGAAATTTTGAAATTGATCAGATGCAGCATTCAAAAGTTATCACATTACAGGACAGCAGACAAAGACCATCAAGATGAGAGTATGACCTCATAAGCTTAGCCAAAAAAATCCTAATATAGATGGATGATCGAGTCAAAAAAGTATAAAACAAGTTCAAGAAATTCACAGTCTGCTTACAGACATTACAAAACACACACAAAAAGTAACAAGCTGGATTCATGTGATAAATTATACATTTGGCTCTATAATCACCTCAAGAGGCAACATCTTAATGTTGAGACTTTTTCTTGCTTTGTGCATCCAGCACTGATAGGAAACCAAACAAAAATTCTCCCCTGTATCCGATCAACCTTTCCTATCCCTGGCAATCTGTGATGAGCAAAAAAGAATGATTTTCTCAAAAAAATGTAACAGACGATGGAAGTGCTACAAACAGAAATCAGAAGACTAGGAAGTGATAGTGATCCTTTAAAAACAAAAGCACTGGGGACAATAATAATTCTCTTCCCCACCCACTCCAATCTCACTCATGGCTAGAATTTACATAGGCCCATTAGTTATGGCTGGTGTTGTTCACCGGCAGTTTTGTGAGTCCTTGTGTCATCAGGCTAACCAGGAGGTTTACTGTATTACTCCACATGAACCTGAAACTAACTTTTCATGGTGTTGTTGGGACCATTGCAAAGGTTCATGAGCAATAAAGAGGAAACAAATAAGAGACAAGTCTTCACCTGCAGTTGCAATGTCATTGCAGGGTCTAGTTAAAAATAAATAGGTCTTTTGTTTCTAGACATGAACTTGGAAAGAAAAAAACTCTCCACCTGAAAATAAATACATATTGCATAGATGGGTAAATACTGACTCATTTTTCAAGAAGTTCACTTTTTATGGCATTTTTGGTTATTGGTGAGCACCATTAAAAGCGAGTGTACAATATATACTTCTGCCAATGTCTTTGCAGTCTTCCCCATACTCAAGATATAAAACACCCTAAGTATTCCCAAAGAGATTACATATTTTGATCTCTCTTCTACATTTGTTTTATGCATTCTTCCTATTCAACAAAGTCGGTACGTTAATCTAGACAACTAAATTCCTGCCTAACTTTAGGTACCCATTGCTAGCCCATTCTAATATTTTAGGGCATTTGGGTTTTGATCCAAAGGCCACTGAAATGAATAGAAAGTTTCCCATTGACTACAGTGGATTTTGGATTGGGTCCTTGGTGTCAAAACAAATTTATAGATTTTAAGGCTGGAAGGAACCACTACGATCATCCAAGTCTGATCTCCAGCATTACACAGGACATATAATTTCACCAAGGAATTTCTGCATCAAGCACGTAACTTCTGATTGAGCTACAGCAGGAAGGTTACATTTTTCAAACTTGAGTGCCTGAAGTTAAGCACCTAGAACAATATTAGACAAATAAGCAAAAGAGGCCTTATTTCCAGAGGTGATGAGCACCTGAAACTTTTTTAAAGTTAATGGATTAAAAGTAATAGAAATAAACAAAACTACTCTTTGATATTGTTTTATTATATTTTGGACCAGACATTAAGTGCATTGTATTACAAATTCAGAGATAGTAAACAAGAGATATTGTTTAAGCCTAAGGAATGTTTGATAATAATTAGTCTCTGTGTCAGGGTAAAGAATCAAATATAATAGAAGTGTCTACTATGTAAAGTTTGAGATTGTGTTTTGGCAGATATTTTACTTTGTAATTTACCTACCTACAACTTATATGGACCTTGTGTGTTCTTGTCCCTTTTGCAAACACACACACACACACACACACTACTGCTAAAAGAATCCTGTACTCAGAGCATTTTTTTCAAAAACTTATCTAATCATGGTAAATACTGGGTGATTGTTGAGCCCTTATTACTGATGAAGGGGACCTTATGTGGAAAGATAGGTTTTGTGCTGCGTTTGGAACAGCCAGTCTTTGTACATATTGGGTAAAATTTTCAAAAGCATTTACATAACCAAGGAGCACAAATCCCATTGAATGCCTGGTCCAAAATATAGTAACAGATAGAAAAATAATTTATATTACAAAGATTAAGACCGTTTCCATCCCACGTACTACCAGATTGAAGCTTGACTGTTACTGGTGAAGAATGTTGGCACGGTCAGGCAGAGAGAACCTGTGCCTGCTGACAGAGGAGACTGAGGGTACGTCTACACTACAGAATTATTCTGATTTTACAGAAACCGTTTTTTTAAAACAGATTGTATAAAGTCGAGTGCACGCGGCCACAGTAAGCACATTAATTCGGCGGTGTGCATCCATGTACCGAAGCTAGTGTCGATTTCCGGAGCATTGCACTGTGGGTAGCTATCCCATAGTTCCCGCAGTCTCCCCCACCCCTTGGAATTCTGGGTTGAGATCCCAGTGCCTGATGGGGCAAAAAACATTATCGTGGGTGGTTCTGGGTACAGCCTCACCCCTCCCTCCGTGAAAGCAGCAGACAACCGTTTCAAGCCTTTTTTCCTAGGTGAACTGTGCAAACGCCATAGCACAGCAAGCATGGACCCTGCTCAGATCAAGACCACAATCGTGGACGCTGTAAACACCTCGCACATTCTTGTGCAGTCTATCCTGAACCAGGACCTGCAAAACCAGATGAGGAGGCGGCGGCTACCGCAGCGGCAGCGTGACGACGAGAGTGATGAGGACATGGACACAGAATTCTCTCAAACCCCTGCACTTTGGAGATCCTGATGGTAATGGGGCAGGTTCTAGCTATTGAATGCCGATTTTGGGCCCAGGAAACAAGCACAGACTGGTGGGACCGCATAGTTTTGCAGGTTTGGAACGATTCCCAGTGGCTGCAAAACTTTTGCATGCGTAAGGGCACTTTCATGGAACTTTGTGACTTGCTTTCCCCTGCCCTGAAACACCAGAATACCAAGATGAGAGCAGCCCTCACAGTTGAGAAGTGAGTGGCAATAGCCCTCTGGAAGCTTGCAATGCCAGACAGCTACTGGTCAGTCAGGAATCAATTTGGAGTGGGAAAATCTACTGTGGGGGCTGCTGTGATGCAAGTAGCCAAAGCAATCATTAAGCTGCTGCTACGAAAGGTAGTGACTCTGGGAAATGTGCAGGTCATAGTGGATGGCTTTGCTGCAATGCGATTCCCTAACTGTGGTGGGGCGATAGATGGAACCCATATCCCTATCTTGGCACCGGAGCACCAGGGCACCCAGTACATAAACCACAAGGGGTACTTTTCAATGGTGCTGCAAGCACTGATGGATCACAAGGGACGTTTCACCAACATCCACGTGGGATGGCCGGAAAGGGTTCATGACACTCGCATCTTCAGGAAAACTACTCTGTTTAAACGGCTCCAGCAAAGGAATTACTTCCCAGACCAGAAAATAACAGATGGAGATATTGAATTGCCTGTAGTTATCCTGGGGGACCCAGCCTACCCCTTGATGCCATGGCTCATGAAGCCATACATAGGCAGCCTGGACAGTAGCCAGGAGTTGTTTAACTACAGGCTGAGCAAGTGCAGAATGATGGTAGAATGTGCATTTGGCCATTTAAAGGCGCGCTGGTGCACATTACTGACTCGCTCTGACCTCAGCCAAGTCAATGTCCCCATTGTTATTGCTGCTTGCTGTGTGCTCCACAATCTCTGAGAGAGTAAGGGGGAGACCTTTATGGCGGGGTGGGAGGCTGAGGCAAATCACCTGCATGCTGATTATGCATAGACAGACACAAGGGCGATTAGAAGAGCACACCAGGAAGCAGTGCGCATCAGAGAAGCTTTGAAAACGAGTTTCATCACAGGCCAGGGTACAGTCTGACTGCTGTGTTTGTTTCCCCTTGATGAACCCCCACCCTTGATTGATTCATTCCCTGTAAGCAACTCACTTTCCCGCTTTGATTACAGCTTGCTTTCTCAGGAAATAAAGTCACTATCATTTAAAAATAATGTATTCTTTATTAATTCATTATAAAAAGAGGGAGAGAACTGACAAAGTAGCCAGGGTGTGGTTTGGGAGGAGGATAGGAGGGAAGGAAAAGGCCACTAAAAACGTTTCAAAGTAATGACAGCCTTTTGGATGGGCTGTCCACGGGTGTGGAGTGGGCAGGTGCACGAAGCCTTCCCCCACGTGTTCTTACACGTCTGGGTGAGGAGGGTATGGAACATGATGAGGGGTGAGGGTGGTTACACAGGGGCTGCAGCGGCAATCTGTGACCCTGCTGCTGTTCCTGAAGCTCTACCAGATGTCAGAGGATGTCAGTTTGATCACGCAGCAGCCCCAGCGTTGCATCCCGTCACCTCTGATCTTCCTGGTGCCACCTCTCATCTCGAGCGTTCCTCCTCTCCTCACGTTGGTCCCTCCTGTCTTCACGTTCCGTGGCATCTTTCCTGTAATTTGATACCATGTCCTTGCAGCAGCAGAAACCAACCCCCCCATCCAATTCTCTGGGATGATCACTTTACCCCTTCCCACACCGAGTGGCTGGTATCATGGAAGATCACTGCTAGCCAAATGCGAAAAAGCTCAGCGCCAATCCCCACCCCCCCACTTGGCTACCTGCAAGGAAGGATTTCTTTTAAGCAACAGGCAAACAGCCCAGTAGGAATGGCCATCTCTGTCCCCTTAATTAAATTCCTGAATTTCAACTAGGTTACCAAGAACGATATCACTCTTCTGAGGATAACACAGCAAGATAAAGAACAGATGTTGCTTGAATGCCAGCAATCAACGGGACCATACGTAGCTAGGCTTTGTCATGCAATGATACCAGATTACTTGCTACATGCATGGCGTGGTCAAGTGTCCTACCATGGTGGACGGAATAAGGCTGCCCTGCCCAGAAACCTTCTGCAAAGGCTTTTGGAGTACCTCCAGGAGAGCTTCAAGGAGATGTTCCTGGAGGATTTCCACTCCATCCCCAGACATGTTAACAGACTTTTCCAATAACTGCACTGGCTGCGAATGCATCCAAAGTCCTCAGCGCAAATTAATCATTAAAAAACGCTTGCTTTTAAATCATGTTTTATATTTACAAAGGTACACTCACCAGAGGTCACTTCCATGGCTTCATTGTCCGGGCTCGTGGCTTGGGAGGGCTGGGAGGGTAATTCCATCTGGGTGAGAAAAAGCTCCTGGCTGTTGGGGAGAACGGAGTGCTGTGTGCTCTTTGCAAGCTCATCCTCCTCATCTTCCCCGTCTGCAGAATCCTCAGGCATGGCTGAGATTACCAACCCCACCTCGGAATCCATGGACAGGGGTGGGGAACGGGTGGCGGACCCCCCTAGAATTGCATGCAGCTCAGCGTAGAAGCGGCATGTTTTCGGCCCTGCCCTGGACCTTCCATTTGCTTCTTTGGTTTTCTAGTAGGCTTGTCTGAGCTCCTTAACTTTCACACGGCACTGTACTGAATCCCTGGTGTGGCCTCTCTGCATCATGGCCTTGGAAATTTTTTCAAATGTTTTTTAATTTTGTCTTTTGGAACGGAGTTCTGTTAGCATGGAATCCTCTCCCCATATAGCGATCAGATCCAGTACCTCCCGTGCGGTCCATGCTGGAGCTCTTTTTCGATTCTCAGGAGACTGCATTGTTACCTGTGCTGATGAGCTCTGCGTGGTCACCTGTGCTGGTGAGCTCTCCGCGCTGGCCAAACAGGAAATGAAATTCAAAAGTTCGCAGGGCTTTTCCTGTCTACCTGGCCAGTGCATCCAAGTTCAGATGGTTTTCCAGAGTGGTCACAATGGTGCACTGTGGGATACCGCCCGGAGGCCAATACTGTCGATTTGCGGCCACACTAAACCTCATCCAACATGGCCATACCGATTTCAACGCTACTCCTCTCATCGGGGAGGAGTACAGAAACCGGTTTAAAGAGCCCTTTATATCGATATAAAAGGCCTCGTTGTGTGGACGTGTGCAGGGTTAAATTGGTTTAATGCTGCTAAATTCGGTATAAACGCGTAGTGTAGACCAGGCCAGAGTGAGGGCAGCCAGCTTCAGCTGTGTTACTGAACATGCTCAGTACAAGCGGGGGAGGAGGGTGACCCCACATGTCCCCCCCACACTATGCCTCTGAATTCTTATTGAATCTTGGTCATCATGTTTTTGGGTGATTTTAAAAAATATGAGGTTCACAAGGCAACTGACATCAAGGGTTGGTTTTAACTCAAACCTTTTCAAAAAGCCCATGAGATAGTTCATAAGAATAGTACATGACCTTTAGTCCCTATCAAACTGTCATATTCTGATTAATGGAGGTTACTAGCTATGAAGTTTTTATATTTTCCTAATCAATCGAGTGTCTATATTTTTGTTTTCAGTTTCTGATCACTTATTTGCATTATGATACTACCTACAGTCCTCAACTGGGATCAGAATCCCACTGTGCTAGGCACTTTACAAACACCTAATAATGAACGGTGCACATCAACAGTCATTTTACATCTAAGATTTTAGGTGAGAGTCAGGAAAGTGCTGGTTCTATGCGTTCATTTTTTAAGGGAAAAATATTCTTTAAAGAGGAATAAAACTCAACTTTTTTCTCCATAGACTGAAATATATCTCCCAGACAGCACCAAAAAGGGGGTGGGGGAGGAAGGAATTGGTATTCTGTACCACCCAGTGCCTACCCACTTCTATGCTTGATTACCACAATAAATCAGAAAACCTGTGTGTTACAGACTTTCCTTCCATTACAGCTGTTGCTCTGGTTAACATCTTCTGAATTATCCAATTCATCAGGATCACATGCATAGGGTTTTAATCCTTTGATTTTTTTAAGTTACTTTGTTCTGAATTTTTCGCTTCATCCCCTCACTGACAGAGGAACTGAATAAAGATAAATAATTCAGAGAATCATTGTTTTTCTTCTCTGCTTTTTATTTTGGAGGGGGAATAGGGTAGTTCTCCATTTCACAGGTCTTTAATAGCATCACTCAACGCTGACGTTGCAGCATGAAATTCAAAGAGAGCGTAAACCAGTGCTGAACTTCTGAAATACAGTTAGCCCTATTGTGTTCTCAAAGTCATTAAAATGGTATCTTTGACAAATGTTTATTAAATAGATCAACTGCCTGGTTGTTAGTGCAGGGTCCTCCATCACTGCTATGGTTTTCAGTGCTAATTTCTGTACAAAGAGCAAAACTGGGAATTGAATTACAACTGAAGTGTAATTACTACATAAATTATACTGAGTGTCAAGGGTGGGAAAGGGAACTGGGGGCCTGAATAGGTTCAGAGGATTGCTAATGGACTATACAGTCATTCACCTGTTCAAATCCAACCCAGGCTTAGGTACAAGCACTGAGAGGGTATGAGGGGGATATGTTGCCCCACAACTCTGCACTGTCTCTCTCAATGGGGCTCTAAGATAAATGCACTCCCAAGTCCTGGTCCCTTTATTTTTCATTGCTACTTCACTGAGCCCAGGTCAGTAACAACTGAAAGGGGTTAGTATTTGATGACTGTGCAGTGGCATGTGTGCAGTGAATTTGCCAGTCTCAGTCAAGTTCCCAAAGTCCAAATTACTTAGGAAAAAAAAATTACAACACAAATAATCAACCTAGTTAGCAATCTCAGAAGCAAGGCCAAGAACTGAGTGAGCCATGAAAACCTAGCTCAGAGGAAGGCAACCTATGGCACAGGTGCCAAAGGCGGCATGCGAGCTGATTTTCAGTGGCACTCACATTGCCTGGGTCCTGGCCACTGGTCTAGGGGGCTCTGCATTTAAATTAATTTTAAATGAAGCTTCTGAAACATTTTAAAAGCCTTATTTACTTTACATACAACAATAGTTTAGTTATATATTATAGACTTATAGAAAGAGACCTTCTAAAAATGTTAAAATGTATCACTGGCACACAAAACCTTAAATTAGAGTGAATAAATGATGATTCGGCACATCACTTCTGAAAGGTTGCCAATCCCTGACCTAGCTCCTTAGTCAGGGTTGAAGCAACATGGGGGATAACATATATTGCACTGTCGGCGAACTGTGAACTGAGTTAAATTTAATAATTTAAATGTATGTTGTAAGCCCTTGGGGGCAGGGAATTTCATAATATATTTGTATAATATCTAGCACATTGGAATCCTAGTCCTGGTTGGGGCCTCTAATCACCACTATAATACAATTAAAAAAATAATGATTAAACAAGACAATTTCAGTCTCCGATGGTTTCAGTCCAATCCCTTTTTATGAGCAATAAATTCACAGAAAAATAAAAATTATAAAAAATACCTAGGAATGATAACCAAACCCCAAAAATCTCCAAGGTTCTGATGTTTATCTGAAATTCTGTTCTGAAAGTCATGCCGGACATATAAGGCTCTAAGGAGATTTCAGGAATTTTGTTTTTTTCCAAATCAGAATAGTCTTTAGAACAGAAGGTTTTTGAATAAATCTAGATTACTTATAAAACCATTGAAGAGCTTTGACACAGAAGGGACACCCTTCAATATTTTAAATATCTAAAGTTGTATAACTTTTGCTATCCATCGTTGTAACATCCTGTAAATGTGAAAATATCATTCTTTTCCCCACATCCTGCTTTGGTCCTTTCATCCCCGCCCCCAATAATGGCAAGACCTTATGGATTTCCAAGGAAGTAGTTTATTGACCAGTATAATAGATTCAAGAATTTAATCTGAGGTTACCAAATGAAAAAGTCTCTGTCTAGCCATATTATTTCAGAGGGATTAGCAGACACACTTGAATTTTGTTCCCAAAAATATGATTTAGCATTTTGTTTCAAATCAATTTCCCAATGAGTATTAGGAATATTTGGATCCAAAAAGAAGAAATTATGGTAACAAAAAAAGTACAACTTCTGGCCTTCTCAAAAAGAAAAAATAAGAAAAGAGAAACCACACACAAAGCTTCCTTGAAAAATCTGTTTGGTATTTGCTGCAGAAAGATTTAAAGAGCTGTTTTCAATTGAATTTATCTGACGTACTGTGAAGGCATATAAAATACTTGGTATTAAAGGCTTTGAGCTCTTGCCCTGCATTGGCATACTTACCTAGCATAAATCTCACTATTAATGGAAAACTCTAAAATAATAAGCTTGAACAGAAAGAATTTCATGAAGATCCAAGATTCATCAAGAATCAAACAATGCAGTTTTAGATTATTCCCTATGAATTAGGGCCCTACAAGCAAAGATATCTGAAGCATCAAGATTAAGTATAGGACCCAATCTGGCAAGATGTTGAAGTCAACGAGGCACAGCTCGTAAGAAGAATTCAGCACTCTGCAGGATTAGGCCTGCATTCAGCGTAAATGCCGAGTGAACAATTTCCTTGAACAGATAGATGAAGCCTGTCAGGTTTTGTATAGAGATCATTTTCATTAGTAATATAAGGGAAATAGTGAATAAATACATGAACAGAATCACTTATCCCCATAGTATTTAGCATTTATAGATAACCTTTCAATGAGGATTGACAAGTGTTTTACAAACACTGGTTTCTTAAGCCTCATGATGTGCCTATGAGTTGGGGTATTATTATGCTCATGTGTAAGGTGAGTAAGCAGAGACACTGAAAAATTAATAGTCAACATTTTCAGAACAAGTGTCTTCAAAAAATTAAACATCTAAATAAATGGCATGAACGCCAAAGGTTCTAAGCATTCACAGCTCCCAGAGACTTAAAGTACTAATAACAAGAGTAGTCCCAGTAAAACAACTGAAACTACGTGTGTTAGTATGCATTACAGCCAATAGTATTTGTAGTATCAGACTGCAAGATATCTACCTTTGAAAAGTGAGTCAGTGGCAAACTGAAGAACAGAATCCAAAAGTCCCTTGCTCTGACTACCAAAAATGTTAGAACAAAATTAACCCAAAGTCAGAACAAATAAAAATCTTAAATGAAAAGACTTTTAAAAAAATTATTATTATTTCATGCAGGGCTGGGAAAACTTCCACCACCTTGGTTTTCATTAGTGAGAAGGGACAGATCCTCAGCTAGTGGAGTCAGAGCTAGGCCATTTTACATCAGCTAGAATCTGGCCCAAAATGTACACATTACAGGTGGATGGGTGGATGGATGGATAGACAGAGACTCAAAAGGTAACAAATGTCCTTCTGAAACAGCATTTATCAGATGCTGATGAAGTAGGTTAACATTTCACATAAGAAAGACTGCAAAGAAATTAAGAGTTGAGCAACCGAAGTGGCATCGCTCAGAAAACAGGACACTGTCCATTAGAATTGCTATTTGAAAAAAATACCCAAACAGCAACACAACCCTGAATACTGTGTTTTAAAAATAGGATTTGGACAAGGTAAAGGTCACTATTATTCTCCACTAAACAGGAAAGACTTTTTACTTTTAAGTCTATATTTAGCCTTCAAGGGAAAGTTATGTTGTAACTTGAAGAAAATTGCCAAACTTTCAATACAATTTGGAGAATAGCACAATCTTTATCCAGGTCTAGTCTGAACACATGTTATGATTTTAACAAGTGCTTAGCATTGGAAAAGTTATCAGTCACAGCAAACTTTTAGTACCATTGGAACAGATGTTTCAAAATATGTAAGGAAACAGATCATTGTAAAAGAGACATCAAAAGTTTTACCTTGAAGCTCTCAGCGGTGTCCAAGTATAACAGGGATAAGGATGTTGAGGCTCTACTGCCTACCTCCATACCCCCAACCCTTGGGACCGTTTATTTTGCAGTCTTCCATTAAAGTCATAGGGTCCTTAAATCCTCAGTGGACAATGGTCCTCATCACATAATCATCATAACTTTGTACACTTGGCAATGTTTGTTCCAAGGAAATAAAGGGCTGAGTTAGCTCAGAGATTAAATTTCCTTTCACTTCTCCAGAATAAAGTCTTTCCAGCTCAGGGTTAAGCTTGTTGGCAATGCAAGGGGAAAACGGATTGCTGTCATCTGCACTGTACATGACTTGTGAACAAAAGACTTCAGTTTCTAGGGCTCCTGCGGCTCTTTAAACAGTCACTCCCTAAATGAAAATTGCCTGAAATCAGACATTCAGATAGGAACCTCTTCAACACTGGGGCTGAGAAGTTTGGATTTAAATCCCCATTTCGAAAAAGACGCTGCTTTGGTTTTTCTGGTTTCTTATCAGAGCCAAATCCAGAAAAAGCCCAATTCTAGAACCAGATATGACATGCCCAAACCTCATAACAAGTTGTCATAAGTTTTCAGCACCATTCAAGATGAAGGAAATATCACAAAAGTGATTTTGTCCCTTCCTGCCATCTTGGGCCAAAATTTTGCGAGAACTAAAGGTAAGTTTTCACCATCAAATAATTCCAATCCTAGCCCAGATTCAGCCTGAACACCCAAATCTTAACTCAGTACAGATCTGAACACCACCTCGTCCTACTTCTGCAGACTTGAGGACCCTTTGCATGGGATGTCAGTAGGATTTGAACCTGGGCCTTTCAGCACTCCAACACAGAATGCCCATCTCTTAGGCTATAGGAGTACCTCAATTACTTGGTAGCAATAGTAGGAAGTTATCCTCTAGCTTAACGTTCTTTATTATTATAGACTTCATAAACAACTGATTCTCCCCAAAACACTTTAACAGAGGGTACCAATAATTATAAATATTACCATCCAAAAGTCCCCAGCTCCATTTCCAAAGACAGTTTCAATTTTCCAGACAGACAGGAATGACATGTGCTGATGACAACCAGACATGTATCACCTACGTGGTCCTGCAGTCACCTCTCCAGCCAACATACGAACAGCTCTGATGGTATCTAAGGGAAGCTGCATGCATCTGATCTTGATCTGCCCAAAGACAGTCATTGTGTTTGCATGCTGCTTCTGAAACCTCAAAAAACATGCATATTGCAGGGTGGTGGGATTAAATAGAAAATATGCTTCATAAGCCCTTATCAAAGAAAAAAATAAATTTATGTTTCATCTGACATACGTTTCCCCCATTTCCAAAGGGTATATTGAGTCACATAGAGATATAGCGATTTCCCCAAGGTCATGCGGTGAGAACCTGCATCTCTAGACTGTCAGAACTCTAATCACTAGATCATGTTGCATTTCTTCTCTTAATATGCCTTTTTAAATTAAATGCAAAATAAAAATCATCTTCCTCATTATCTGATTATGCTGTGCAAACAAGCAAATGTTACTCTGTGTAGCTTTGTTGAATCATGACTTGAAAACTGCAGCACTTAGAAATACTTGTCTTTTCTGTTTCCAGTTGTGTTTGGTTCCAGCTAGCTGTTAAATTCCATAGTTTAAGTACATTATTTGTTGGTGTGGGAGATAGATACTGTTCTTACACAGCAATAGCCTGTGTAAGACTCCTGGCTGCCAACCCAATGACGAGGTGGACCCTCCTCTACTGGTTACGCCTAACACCTGTTAAGGGACACTGACCTCATAACTAGGGGGTACATTGAGTCCTGGCTGCAACACTCTTTAAGCAAGGCAGTTCTCACTGTGGTGTGGGGAGTGCTATTAAATCCAACACATCACAATTTATCTGAAGAATACTCAGAATAAAGAGTCAAGAGTCATTGCATAACTAAATTAATTGTGAGTTTGTCCAAGGACAAAGCCTGGTTACATTTTATTAATAATTGTTGATTTTTTTGTACCATTGTAGTACTTTTATCTGTTAAAAATACTCTCTTTTGTGTGCAAAATGAAATTACTAGACATCAATGAAAAGGAAAACTCATCAGGCACTGGACTGCTGAAATGTCAGCTCTGGGCTCTTATTCAAAACCATTTAGCAAAAATGAAAGGGATGCACATACATTTGCTGCCATAGAACCCATTTAATAGTCTCTCTTGATCACAGTCATGTCTAGTTAGCTGGGATGACTGCCAGTGAAGAGATTCGGTGCAATGCCTCTCAGTGAAGAAAGGTGATGGTTTGACAGAACTGCATGATCAGTGGCACTGTAATCTTCCCCCTTCCACCTTCCTGACATGCCTGAGTTCTATTTTGGAGGGTCTACCTCTAGTGATAAGAGTAGTTCAGCCTCCATGGCCCATTGGCCTCTTTGAGTCTCCTTAGCCTCTCAGATACATCTGCCAACAGGAGAGCAGATTGTGGTAGTATCTTCCCTGCCGCCCTCCAAATGATCCCCATTTGTCCCCAGTAAAAGAATGTGGCGACCAACTCATTTCACATAATGCACAGAAAAGCCATTACATACTAATGATTTGTCATCAACAGCTTTGGACCTGGGGTCAAACCAGTGACTTTGGGGTGCCATATGAGCTAGAACTAGACCATGGGGAAAAAGTGACTCTCAAAAGCTTAAAGAGTTCTATTTTGGAGTAAGTTCTTATGTATCAGACACTGTATTCTGCTGTTGAAAGGCATGCAGGCCTTGAGGCTTGCAATTATGTCCAAAATAGCAAATCAGCAGCACGGAGATCCAACCTCAGTTTTCATCGCACCATTCCCAAGCCAGGTATATAGTGCCAAAGCTTCAAAGTAACTATGTCTCAAGTTTATCAAACGAGCAGAAAGAAGTGACACACCAAGGGGCCTATTCACTAAACAGTGGCTTTTATGGATCAGCTACCCATGTGAGGGTCTATTTTTCTTCTCTCTTAGGTGACAGAAATGTTGCACTACAAAGTCTCTGAATACTAGCCACATGCCATTTAGGTGGGGTTCAGAATAGGATGGGATTTGAACTAGGAGAAACAGATACATAAACTCAGAACTGAAAAACTAAGACCTTCAGGGCAAGGACGATACCTCTCATTTGTGCTTATACCCACCATATCTTTTTTCAGTTTTCAAAGGATACTACCTGCATCTTTTCTCACAACATACATTAACTGCTGCTGTTCTGTTTCACAAGAGACCACATACAAGACCTGGCTGTTGCTGACCTTTTAGTAAAAGGCCACACTTGTGCACATGCATCCCTAAAACTGTCATACCTGATTCCCAACCCTCTCTACTTTTGCTTTGCTGCTTTTCTTGCCTATGAAATTCTTTTGATAACATAATTGCAGCTTATTGTAGGTTTGATACACAATGGGATTAAGTTAGGCACAGTTTTCAGAGGACCTCAATGTAGCTTCTAAAATCTGCAAGATTAACATTGCACCTCCAAATTTGCATGTGATTTTGTTCATCCACAAACTCAGTTTGTGAATAAAAAAGGCATTTGTCATTCCAGATTAGGGACAAAGACATCTTCCTACCTAATTCACATACATAAATGTCATTTGCACACATGAATATAAAATGTGGGGCATTCCAAAATGCTCATCCATAAATATTTGGTACGCTATTTTGAGGCTGCTTCTGAAAATATGGGCCTGTAAATCTATGCTGTGGTTTGGAAATGTATTTAAAACACAGCATAGAGACAGCATATAGCATGGTTTCACTTACCACATTAAAATTTAAATCAAAACGTAATCTCCCCAGAGCCCCAAGCTAGGCTAGCTACCATAGCATCATGTTCAGAAAGAGTTAAAAACAGATATGCTAGAAGCCTACTTGGCAACCTGGCTGAGCATAGCTTCTGCTCCAGGACGGACAGGTTTTTAACAGAATTAAACATAGATCATGTCTCAAATAAGACAGAATAAGGGGCCAGGGGCCCAAGGAGGGGAATAGTCTAGGGAAACAGGATAGGGCAGAAGGGGGTCCAGAGGAGCCCCTCCCATCCCACTCCTACCCCCCTTGAACTCCTGTTTCCACATCCCATTCTGGCCCTCACCTCCCTGCCAGCAAGGTCCTCCAGCCACCTCTTCCTGTCTCCCCCAGGGTAGCACCACACAGGCAGGGGGCCCACTCAGGGGAGCATGAAGAGAAGTTAGTCTCCTTGTCCTTAGTGTTGGCACCGCAGCTGCTGCTGCCCCTGAGGTCCAGGAGATCTCACTGCAAGGGAGTCGCTGCAGCCCTGCACAGGCCGCAATCTCACAGAATATCCCAGGCGGCTAGTTGCATTTTCTTATTTTCCAAGGCCGTAACTGTATTTCCAGCTCTCGTGGTTTTATCGCAGCTCTAGCAATTTGGGGGTGTTTTACACCTGTCTTGTAATGACATGATGAGTAGGGTTGCCAATTTTCTGATCATACCAAACCGAACACCCTTGCCCCACCCTCTGCACCGCCCCTTCCCCAAGGCCCTGCCACTGCCCTGACCCTTCTCTGAGGCCCCATCCCCACTCACTCCATCGCTCACTCTCCCCTGCCCTCACTCACTTTCACTGGGCTGGGGCGTGGTCTTGGGTGGGGCCATAAATAGGAGTGAGGAGTACGGGGGGGGAGGGCTCCGGCAGGCGATGCAGACTCTGGGGTGGGACTGGGGATAATGGATTTGGGATGCAGGAGGGAACTCTGGGCTGGGGCCGAGTGGTTTGGAGTTCAAGAGTGGGTTCAGGGCTGGGGCAGGAACTTGGTTGCAGGTCGGGGTTTGGGTGCCAGCTGGGCGACCCTTACTCAAGCGGTAATGGCAGAGAGGAAAGCATTTAGAGTCTTTGATCTCCAATCATCATAGGTGGTCAAACTAGGCATGCTGCGCATCTCCTGGCTTGAAGTAGTTTCCATTATATACAGGTTTTGCAGTTGAGTTCAATGGCTCTCAGAAGCCCCACTATAAAAATTGTTCCAGCACCTCTTCCAATCATCACAGAAAATGACCACTTTGAAATGCACAAGAATTAGAACTTTCCTGTTAAGTTTTCTTCATTTGCATTACACAAGACTTTCTCTCATTTGATGGGTTATTTAGTTACAGGGTATATAAAATGGAAATGTTTACTATTACGTTATAACAGGATACACGTGAGTGAAAACAAAGCATACCACCCATCCCATTCATTTTCACCAAATACATTCAACAATCACTTTGAACTATACTAATACACAAGCAAATGGGCCTGGCTTCAATCTGCGAGTTTGTCAAGTTCTCAGCCAATACCCAGGCTTTCGCCAGAGTTGGCACTTGGCTTACCTGTATCACACAACTATATTTCCAGAACTTGGCAAAACTTTTCTTTTTCAGTTTACATTGTAAGAGTGACCCTTCTTTTTACCCAACTGTAAATCTGGAACAGATCGATCAATTTCTAGAGAGCTGGAGACTTCTGCCGTTTGATGGCCAAAAAAATCTTGTTTGAGTGTATAATTCTGGCAAATCCAAACCCTCCGTTTGATTCAATCTTGAACCCTAAATTCTAGTCTAAATCTAATCCATATCCAGCCTCCCTCAAGCTATCTTGCTTTCTAAATACCAGTAGGATTATATGCGTAAAGAGTGTTCAGATACTCAGGTGTAGGGTGCTACATAAGTGCTAATCATCATCACTAGCTACATGCTCTATGTGGTACAACACACAGAATGGAGACAGTGCTTGCCCTGAGGTGTTTATAGTCTAAAAGAGAAGAAGAAATATGATAAACATGGGGCCAGAGGAATAATCTAGAGTTACAGAAATATGTTTTGATTAGTTGGTTCAGTTCTTATTGACCCTGCTGAATAAGTGAGCCTTAAGGAAGGCTTTGAATGAGGGAAGGGAGTGGTTTGGAAAACTGGAATAAGAAGCGCTTTCCATGCCTGGAGAAAAGAACAGAGATGGGAGCGGAAGGAGAGCAATGGAGCATTGAAGCTGGAGTGGAGAAGGCAGAAGATGTGTGGGATAGTGATGTAAGAAGAATCAAGAATTCAATGCATGCTAATGATGCATTAAGAGTTGTATAAATTGGTCAGGAGACCCTAAAGGATTAGAGCTTTAGAAATAAAAGTTAAAGAAGTGGAAAGTATAAAACAATTAACATGTAAATTTCCATCAAAACCACATTTTTGAAAGAGCAGAAAGATTAAAACCTTAGACCATAGTTACATATACATTAATGACTACACATCTAAGGAATGTCTAACCTGTGGGCATTGTGTTCTAAGTACTAATTTTCTGGCTAGTGCAGTTACATGAGTATTACGTTACAGAAGGACTTTCCTTCATAATTCAAGAATTTTAAAAAACTGGTTGGTTTGTGGAGCTAGGAGCTGTTATTTCCTG
Source organism: Gopherus evgoodei (assembly GCF_007399415.2). NCBI lineage: Eukaryota > Metazoa > Chordata > Testudines > Testudinidae > Gopherus > Gopherus evgoodei. The sequence goes on from NC_044330.1 coordinate 88,893,720, forward strand.
TTGTTTCTATTTGGAGTAATTATTAACATAACCATTGTGAGGAAGAGAGAAACACAAGAATACTATGCACTGTAGTTAATATCAGTGCAGAAAAGCAGAGAAATAGATCAGGTCAACACTGCAGTCTGAATTTATTTGTTTTTATCCATAATAATGATTAATATTATGGCCCCACCCTACACTGAGGGTAAAAAACACAATCCTCTCCCAAGAAGTGACTCAGTGTCTTCACTCCCAGCTATCTGTGAGATTCCTTGGAAAGAATTTGAGGTCCTTAATACTCAGCTATTTCATCCCAAAAAACTGTCAGACCTTTCAGAGCTACAGAAGAGTAAGTGCTTTATCACTATTCCACACCTGTCTGTGTGCTTCATAATTACCACTTCAATTCTGCAGCAAAGAAAACATCTCTTAGTTTCTGATTGTCCTTCTAAAATTCTTAAACATCTTTACCAAGAACCAGATAGACAGAAAGTTCAGAACATTAAGAGACAAATAAGTGAACCATGGGTTTGAGCCAAAAAGTACATTAAAGTCAGAGAGAAGACTCCTATTGACTTAAGCAGGCTTTGGATTGGGCCTTTCTTTTTCTTGGTGGTTGATTTTCCACTAGTCATGTAGCTTTTAATCACTTGCATGGGAAAACTCTGGAATGCGTGGAATTAAGCCCCATATCGTGTCATCACATTCTCTCTCCCTCACAGAAATGACTTTAATATATAAAATTGGAACTTCCAAAGTATGTATGTATGAAGGAGTTGACTCACTGCTGCCACCTCCTTGTGGCTAGGTGTGGTGTAGCAGCTTTCTCCCTGCTGGGTATCTCCTGCTGACAGCTGCTCCACCTCTGCAGTGACCTGCCTCTTCCTCCGACTCAGATTCCAGCCAGGTCAATTGAAAGTCTCTCTCCTTCCAGGGCAGTCTGTGAACAAAAGACAAAGGGAATTCATTCAAATAAACGGAGTCAATAAGAAATAGAGGAAAATGATGGCACATCAGCATGAGGTCCTCCCTTCCCTCGAGGCAGTGGTCATCTGAGAAGCTCCTGCCTTCAGTAAGCCCTTTCCTCAGGAGCTAAGGACTGTAGGTCTGTTTTCTTCCCTGGTCTGCCAACAAGTGAGTTGCTTTGCTCCCCTTTTAAGCTCCCCCTACAGCTTCTGCATTCCATAAAGGTGTGGCAGGGTAGAGCTGCCTGCACCCAGAACAGATCCTTAACCCCTTGTTGTCCAGTGTGGAGTTTGTATATCCCCGTAGCAGTACCTTACACAACAAGAAAGGGATACACCGGGTTCTTTTCCTCTATCTTTTAAAGGTTCTGCATCTATAGGTACTTATTAAATACAATGTTCATATCCACAACTGGTTCCTCATTAACTGAAGTTTTGTACTTTAAAATGAAGAAAGGCTGTTGTCTTCTCTGTTCAAACTTAAGTGACTTCATAAAGCAATTCTAGTTTTCTGCTGAGCTCTCTAGTAGGGCAGTGAAGAGTCAGAGTTAAATATATTGTAGTCACAGTTTCTCTTGATCCACTCAGCTACAAATCTCTGTAAAGCAAAGCAGTTTATGGTCACTTAGAATGACATACAGATGAATGTGGGTTTTGTTTGTTTGCTGAAACAGAAAAATAGAAAGACTATGAGACCAATTCCACTCTTACTTACACCAGTGTAGATCAGGAGTAACTCAATTGAAGTAAATGGTGTTATACATGTGTAAAACTGGTGTACTGGAGAGGAGAGTCAGACCCCATATCTTGGTTATTTGGGGCTAACTGAAGCACACATTAATGCCTGATTGCACATGAAGTTGCCATCTGTCACATGTTGCATACCAATATTAAGCCATATTGCTTCTGAAAAGCAAAAGCATAAGCACTTGCTAGCATAGGTTATAGCCAAAGGATTTCAGATAACTACACTTGATAAAGGACTGACTCTTGAACAATAATCAGCAAATCCACATTTGTAGAATTGTTAGCCCTTTAGTATAAGATTTGGCTGCATAGGTAGCTCTAGTCATTAAGTTGGGCTAGCCGCGGCTAGCCCAAACCTAAAGCAACTTCTAACCAAATTAACGTAAGTGGAGTCCTCAGACTGGATAGAATATTTACTTATGTTTTGGATAGGATTCTACAGATGGTAGGACGACTACCACGTACAAGCACTATGGCATTGATCAGCAGTGGCTAGCACTGTTTGAAGTATTGTCAGGTTAGTAGTAGTTGGCAATGCTAAAGAAATGCACAGAACTAAAAATTCTCTTTTTTCAAGGGGGGGTCTCCTACCTTCCAGGAATTACTTGCACTGTTTGGAAATCTGGCAGTGTAGTTATGAGTCATAATAAACCATGCAAGTACAAGCAGTCGTTATGGGTGTCTTCAAGTTACTGGCAGCCAGTCTGCTTGAATTTCTCCACTTTGCATCTACATTTCACAGACATCTCCTCCATTCCTTTGAATTTCTAAGAGAATACTTGTTATATTCTTCCTTATTTTACTTTTTGAAGGAAAATAAGCTAACTAACGGCCCTCTTTCTGAGGTTGTTCAAGAAAGAAATGCCAGATGTCATGACATCTGCTTTTAAGGTAGATATCAGGAATCAGGCAGCATGCAGTGTTTTGTAGCCAGCAGGCAGATCGTTCCCACATCCAAAGAAGCTATTCCTGTCATATGTGTAAATAATGAGCTAAATTAATCCCTCCTTTAACTCCAGCGAAGTGATCAGAGGTGGATCTTTTCTTCCTTTCACACTACACTTTTTAAATGTAGAAATGTCTTTAGAGGGGGACACACTCCAAACAATCAAACTATCCAGAAATATTTAAAAATAAAGGACAACTAAGATACATTTGATCAAAAGATGGCATGGCGTGGCACCAGAATGAACATACAACTTGAGTCATTAGCAAAGCAGCTTATTCAGCTTGAAAGAAAATTCATAAATAAACTAAGAATCAGCTTAAATAATACCTCCTCTTGAATGCCAGTGTTTTAAAGTGACTGTTACAGGTTGTTCTACTCACTACTGAGTGGCACTCCCTTCTAGTGATTAACTCCACCCAGTTCAGTTCCCCATTTCTTCTCTTCTACTGTTGCAACTCTCCTCCCACTCAGAGTGGGACAGTACAGCGTCTTCAGTCCTTCGGTCAGGTCACGCTGTGATTCCCCTTCTAGGGAAGTCTTTCAACGTATCTCTGCACCAGCAGTCCTCAGACCGGCTTCCCTGACTACATGACTCCCACAGTAACTCAGGCAGTCTCCCCATTCACTGTCCCAAGTAATGCCATTCTGCCGTGGATGGTAGGGAAACCCAGGCCCACCCTTTTCTCTGGGTTCCAGTCCAGAACCCTACAGTGAGCTTTTAAGATCTGGTCTTTCACCAGTCTAACTGTTCTCTTCCCTAGACTACTTCCTACTATGCTTCCTTATCAGCCTTCCTAGACAGACCCCTCTTTCGTAGGCCTTCTAAGTAAACCCTTCTTGATGGATGGGTTCTTTCTCTCTTAGCCTGCAGCCTCTTTCCCTGAAGTTTCTCCCTGCCCCTCTGTTGCCAGCCTCCTGGCTTTACAGAAGCAAACCAATTCCCTCACAGGTAAGCTTCCTTCTAATTAGTGCCCTCCACATAGCCTAAATCTCTCCAGTTTGCAGCTTAATTGGCTGATTGGGCCCATCTAGCCTAATTCAACTCTTTCCAGGCCAGAATGGGGAGCACACCCCATCACAGTGACCACACAAAGCAATGTGATATTAACATTACAGAAAATCTGGAAAAAAGACCAGTTAACATTGCTAACCTATAATACCTCAACTCTCCTATTATATATGCAGTCATGATGTTAAGAGCACTCATTCCTATTACAACACCCACAACATCCATTATCCCATGCCGAATGTGCAAATATCAGTCCTATTCCCATGTCATCTTGTACCTAAGAAATAATTCACATTATATGCTTCATTGAAACAAATGGGTTTTGAACAGAGAAGTATGTGCACTGCAAAGTTTGGATATGGATTTCAAAAACTTCAAAGCTCAGAAGTGTTCAGATTAGTGGCAGGGTACAGGCCGGTTAATTTCACTTGCTTTTGAAATCCTCAAATACATTATTTTTACTTTAGAAAGAAAATATCAGCTCTAGTCATGCCCTTTATCCATCTGTGCTTTTGTCTTCTTGCAGTCAGACGTTGGCCACATTTTCACAAACATCTTTATGACCATCTCTTCAAATTACAGAATACCATGTAGGCTGCAAGATTTCAAAACATTGTTGAGAATGAAGTTGTTTTAAGGCCAGCCAAGTTGTGAAACTTTATTTAATCTTTCACAGTGATGAGCTCATCTTCCATTACCAAACTAATACTATAATCAAGAGAAGTCCTTGTTCTAGGGAGAGTATGGCTATGCATTCCTTCCTGCTACTTTAAGGCCCTGATCCTGTTGTCATTGAATTCAATGAGAAAAAGTTAACATGGCAGCATCCTGCACTAAATTATAATCTCTGCAATATTTAGAAAAAAAATAGGAAAAAGAAACAGCCACTTTCTATTTTATCTGAAAAGTAACTCCAGAAATAATGGAATGAGGAAGGAAATCAGGCTGGTTTAGTTGATAAAGGATCCCCAATAGCTCCAATTCAAATCTTAACTCCGGTGCAAACTTCTAATGAGTTTATTCCTCTGATTTCCACTAAGGCCATCTTTGCACTAAACTCAGCAACTAATTCAGCAGACCTGCCCTAATACACAGAAGAGGATAATGAAATTCAGGATCTCTCACTATCTTCCAGATTAAGGCTTTAATATGGCAATCTATGAGGAATTTGCACTGCAGATCTTTCACCTGATTTGTGGATGTAGTTTCTAGGTTTTCCCAAACAAACACTCACCAATCAGCACAGAGAGAAATATGGTTGTAATTAACAAGCTCATTTTACTGTATATAAATCAGGAAAAGGGAGAAATGTTGTGAAATGAAGACAGCGTGGCTAATGTGATTAGGTCTATGATGGTGTCATTTGAATAAATACGTGGATAGAGTTGGCATCGGGCTTTGTTGCAAGGATAGGTTCCTGGGTTAGTGTTTTTGTTGTGTGGTGTTTGGTTGCTGGGGAGTATTTGCTTCAGGTTGGGGGGCTGTCTGTAAGCGAGGACTGGCCTGTCTCCCAAGATCTGTGAGAGTGAGGGATCATCTTTCAGGATAGTTGTAGATCTTTGATGATGCGCTGGAGAGGTTTTAGTTGGGGGCTGTAGGTGACGGCTAGTGGCGTTCTGTTATTTTCTTTGTTGGGCCTGTCCTGTAGTAAGTGTCTTCTGAGTACTCTTCTGGCTCTGTCAATCTGTTTTTTCACTTCAGCAGGTTGGGTATTGTAGTTTTAAGAATGCTTGATGGAGATCTTGTAGCTGTTTTTCTCTGTCTGAGGGATTGGAGCAAATGTGGTTGTATCTTAGAGCTTGGCTGTAGACAATGAATCATGTGGTGTGTCCTGGATGGAAGCTGGAGGCATGTAGCTAAGAATAGAAGTCAGTAGGTTTCTAGTATAGGGTGGTGTTTATGTGACCATCGCTTATTAGCACAGTAGTGTCCAGGCAGGCCCCGTGCAACCATTTAGGCGAACTAGGCGGTCGCCTAGGGCGCTGGGATTTGAGGGGCACCATTTTCTTCGGTAGCAACTGTGGCAGCCGGATCTTCGGCCGCCCCTGTCCCCGCGAGCATTTAGGCAGAGGGAACTGGGGCATGGGAGCGTGGGGACGGCTGCCTGCAGCAAGTAAGGCTGGGGAGGTGGCACCAGGGGAACTCCCTGCCCCAGCTTACCTCTGCCCAGCCTAAACTGATTGGTGCCTCAAGCCTGGGAGGGGAGAGAAATGAAGCAGCGAGGGTGTGCTTGGGGTGCTCGTGGGGCGGGTTGGGTGCCTCGGGGAGGAGAGTGGGGGGAGGGGTGCTGCCGTGGGGGAAGGGGCAGATGGGGGAGCTGCCACGGGGGGGGCGGCACCTCAGGGTGGGAGCACGGGGAGGGCGCAAGGTGGAAGTTTCACCTAGGGCGTGAAACATCCTTGCACCAGCCCTGTGTCCAGGAAATGGACAGCTTGTTTGGACTGGTCTAGGCTGAGGCTGATGGGCTCATTCACCTGTACATCTACCAATGTGATATATGCCATCATGTGCCAGCAATGCCCCTTGCCATGTACATTGGCCATACTGGATAGTCTCTACGCAAAAGAATAAATGGACACAAATCTGACATCAGGAATCATAACATTCAAAAACCAGTAGGAGAACACTTCAAGCTCTCTGGTCACTCAGTAACAGACTTAAAGATGGCAATTTTGCAACAGAAAAGCTTCAAAAACAGCCTCCAATGAAAAACTGCTGAGCTTGAATTAATATGCAAACTAGATACCATTAACTTGGGTTTGAATAGAGACTGGGAGCAGATGGGTCATTACACATATTGAATCTATTTCCCCATGTTAAATATCCTGACACCTTGTCAACTGTCTAAAATGGGTCATCTTGATTATCACTACAAAAGTTTTCTTTCTCCTGCTGATAATAGCTCATCTTAATTAATTAGCCTCTTACCGTTGGTATGGCTACTTCCACTTTTTCATGTTCTCTGTATATATATATCTTCTTACTATATGTTCCATTCTATGCATCTGATGAAGTGGGTTGTAGCCCATGAAAGCTTATGCTCAAATAAATTTGTTAGTTTCTCAGGTGCCACAAGTACTTCTGTTCTTTTTGCCCACACAGACTAACACAGCTGCTACTCAAACTACCACCAAAGGAAATATTTTGCTTCCAATTAGCTATATAAGGAATAAACCTTTCCAATGACTAGCTTCCATTAGTTTTAACTAGATGCTCTCATTTGTTTTGTGGATTCCTGCAGATGGTCCTTTGTTAGTGCTGAGCTTAGTTCAATGGCTAATTTATACTCCATAGATTTTTGTCTTCCTTTTAACTAAAATGATTTGCTAGTACATCTTGGTCTTCTCTGACAGCAGTTGCTGTTTAACTTCTGATCGTTTTGCTGAGCACATGCACACTGCAAAGATACAAGATTGCGAGCAAGGGTTATGACCTGGAAATAAGAAAAAACTACTGGAAGTTTGAAAAATAAATTAACTGGACATATCCTACTTTCCTGTGTTAGTCTTTAGTAGTTACTTAGCTTACACTTACATTTGATATCTGTTTTCCCCCATTTCACCTTTTTAGTCTTATCTATCAAGTCTGACCATTATGGTTAAGGATATGACAGGTCTCACAAGCTAAGGAGAGTCATGTCTAGCCAGTATTTGAAGAAGAGCAGACCTCCAAGAAGCACTGGAGGATGCTGTAGAAAATGTTACACGTGATCAGCGTGTGGCATTCTGCCCTCTGATTCAGAACTGAACAAAAAAGTGCTGCTACACGTATCATCTTTAAGAGCAGATGTACAATAATGGCCCTGACCACTTATGGTCATTAATACAATATAATATTATTTTGTAAACCATCTTTCATACAATCTGCATCTCAAAATGCTTTACAGAACTAAAAAAACAAAAAAGACAAAATCAATGATCCCAGATCACTTTTTGCAAATGGGAGACAATTCCAAAGTCTTAATTAAATTGCATTTGGAATAATTACATCTTCTTAAACTTGCCTTCTTAAACTTGCCCGCTGTAGTTTTATTTTGATAAAGTATTCTAAATCACTACATAGTCATTACATATGAGCAAGACTAGTAAGGCAAGGTTGCGGGGGCGGGAGATAGCAAGAGAAATAACAAACAAACAAAAAACAGCTAAAAACAGTTTTGAGCCAGTCAATGGCCTTTGAGTCAGCAATATTCAGTTTGCAAAGACCTCCAGAGAGCCCAACACAAAATAAACAGCCATCCAGCTTGCATGCAACATTCACCACAGACACACAATGGGTTATCTTGGATGCCCCAGGCATGGATGATCTTGGCACAGCAAAACATGCCACATCTGAACCTGTTAAGCTGGCTCCAGAAGTGGCATGGGAGCCCAAAGCCAGGTAGGCATGCATCTGGTCTGGTGATGATTTGGAAGTTCCTGGTAGTGACAGAGGCTTGCTCCCATTCTGCCCACCATAGTAAGCTGATGACATTATTAGCTAAATGGAAAGTAAGAAATTCTGTCTGGATAGTGTTGCAGCTATGCAGTCAGTGGAAAGGTGCATCCCATATATCCCTGAAGTGTGTTATTTTCTGTACCTTAGTGATCAGTTTGTTGGCTGCATTCAGACACTGGATATTAGGTGGATTATTGGCTTGGACTGGTAATCATAAAGTTTGTTGGCTTTGGTGTGCCTGTGAGAATTCTAATGGTATGAATAAGACATGATGCGTCTACTAGTCTAGCATAGGCAGAAATTAACCAAACAGGAGCATATTATTCACCAACTGAATAGCAGAGAGCAAGCCCCAAACTATACAGTTTTGGGGCATTTGCTCCCCAGATAGACCCCACTCATTTGTTCAGGAGAGTTTTGCTCCTGATCTTTTGAATTCCTTTAGTAAGATGGTATTTGTATGGGAGCGCGCAATTTAGGGTGACCCCTAAATACAGAGTCTTTGTATCCTGTGCCAAAAAGACAAGCTCAAGTTGGCTCTGAGCATGGTGTCAGTGGATGCACGTTGGCACAGTTTTGGATGTACCTGGTTTCAATCACCATTTCTTGCAATAGTCACCTATGGCAACCATATCACTGTTCCAGTTCTCTTCAGTCTTTTAGAAATAATGGTCTCTTAAGGCCAAGAAGATACCATTGTGTATGTGAGCCGCCAGGAGATGGTGTTTGGTAGCTTATTGGTGAATACATTAAATAAATAAAGCTGGTGCCAGAACAGAGCCTTGCAGGAGTCTGTTCTTCTGGAATCTCCAGGTGCTGGTTTTGTGGCCCAGAGCCACCTGAAAATCTCTACCTTGGTGCATCAGTTCAGTTGACATGACAACCCATTACAAAGAACTGCTGACATCTTGTACAGCAGACCAGTGTGCCAGATGGTGTCATAGGCTGCTGTAAGGTCAAAAGAGACAGCTCTAGTTTTCTGCATCTTTTGAAATGTACTCTCAAGGTGCATAGTAAGTGCTATCACTGGGTCACAGGTGCTGCAATTTGTTCAGAAACCTGCCTGATCATCACTCAAAAGTTGTTGTATCTTGGGCATAATTCTCTGTAGGATCATCTGCCTGTAGGAGTTTGTAGCTATAATTCAGAAGTGATATTTGGGTATTTGTTGCCTACTAAAAAAAGTGGGCTTTGTCAAGTAAATCTATAACCTCAGATTTTCATCATATCTTGGGTATCATGTTTTTCTGGATGATGCGAGTCAGGAAGGTTGCCACTACCAAGTCCATCCCATGTGGCTGACAAAAAGAAACTATATATGATATCTGGATGAAAAAGTGTGCAGGCCTCCTTAAACAGTAAGAAAAATCCAGCGATCCAGAAATAGACAACCACCTCCTATAGAGCCTGAATGTAGCCCAAAGTGCACACTGGAGAAAAGCAATCTCAGAAGTGGATATAGACTCACAGACTTTAAGGCCAGAAGGGACTATTATGATCATCTAGTCTGACCTCCTGCACAACGCAGGCCACAGAATCTCACCCATCCACTTCTATAACAAACCCCTAACCTATGTCTGAGTTATTGAAGTCCTCAAATTGTGGTCTGAAGACCTCAAGCTGCAGAGAATCCTCCAGCAAGTGACCCATGCCACCTGCTGCAGAGGAAGGCGAAAAACCACCAGGGCCTCTGCCAGTCTGCCCTGGAGGAAAATTCCTTCCCAACCCCAAATATGGCTATCAGCTAAACCCTGAGCATGTGGGCAAGACTCACCAGCCAGCACCCAGGAAAGAATTCTCTATAGTAACTCAGATCCCAACCCATCTAACATCCCATCACAGACCACTGGGCATACTTACCTGCTGATAATCAAAGATCAATTGCTAAATTAATTGCCAAAATTAGGCTATCCCATCATACCATCCCCTCCATAAATTATCAAGCTTAGTCTTGAAGCCAGATATGTCTTTTGCTCCCACTACTCCCCTTGAAAGGCTGTTCCAGAACTTTACTCCTCTAATGGTTAGAAACCTTCGTCTAATTTCAAGTCTAAACTTCCTAGTGTCCAGTTTATATCCATTTGTTCTTGTGTCCACATTGGTACTATGTCAAGATCTATCATGAAAGTCTGGACGCTCATCAGGAAGTTTATTTAGTGCAGCAAAAATCCAAAAGTTATGTGGCAACAAAGGTCTTCTTACCTACCGTCCTGAACTGCTACGAACTGAGTGCTGTTAAACAACTCCTGAATTACCACACAAAGGTAATGGTATTTTAGAGGTGACTGATGCGATACATCTTTGTAGGTGTAAATTGCTTATGGATTGATCTAGATCAGGGGTGGGCAAACTGTGGCCCGCAGGCTGGATCTGGCCCACCAGCCATTGGGGCTTTCCCTGCTCCAGTGCTCCAGCAGGGTCGGAGGCCGCTCCACACAGCTCCCAGAAGCAGCGGCATGGCCCCCATCCAGCACTCCAGCTGGGCAGCAGGGTCAGGGGGCACTCCATGCCACTCCCAGAAACAGAGTCATGGCCCCACTCTGGCTCCTACGTGTAGGGGCAGCCAGAGGGTTCTGCTCTGCACACTTCCCCCACCCCAAGTGCCACCTCCACAGCTCCCATTGGCCGGGAACTGCAGACAATGGAAGCTGCAGGGGTGGTGCCTGCGGACGGGGCAGCATGCAGAGCCAGCTGGCCATGCCTCTGCTTAGGAGCTAGAGTGGGGACATGACTGCTGCTTCCAGGAGCCGCTTGAGGCAAGTGCCACCCAGAGCCTGCACCTCTGAGCCTCTCCCCATGCCCCAGCCCCTGCCCTGATTCCCCTCCTGCCCTCCAAACCCCTCAGTCCCAGCCCAGAGCACCCTCCTGCACCCCAAACTCCTCATCCACAGCCCCACTACAGAGCCTGCACCCCCAGTCAGCACCGTTACCCCCACCTCGCACCCTACTCCCCCATCCCAGCCTGGAGCCCCCTCCCGTACCCTGACCTCCTCATTTCTAGCCCCATCCCAGAACCTACACCCCCACCCAGAGCCCTCACCCCTTTCCACACCCCAATCCCAATTTTCTAAGCATTCATGGCCCACCATACAATTTCTATTCTCAAATGTGGCCCTCGGGCCAAAACGTTTTCCCACCTCTGGTCTAGATGAAGATATTATTGTGTTAATTAACACAGCCAAGGCTGTCATACTTAATGAAATGATTCCACTTCTTTACTTATTGTGTGCTGTAACTCCACAGTGTGGACCCAAACATCCTGTGATTAAACATTAGTTCTCATCTCCAGCTTACATTACGTGAGATGAAGTAAGAGGGATTGTTTTACCAAAGGAGAGCATAGTAAGAAGTTTCGGATGTTATTCTGCAGCTACATTCTATGTGGTTAAATCCCCATTTATTTAGTTAGATTACTACCAATTTTTCAAGGCTCTATCACACAGCTGTTTAGCTCTGGGTTTGGAAATCTGTGCTGAGCCTCAAGAAGCTAGTGCCCTGACAATTTCTGCCTTCCAGATGCAAGCTGAGACTTGCCCTTCATGCGGCACCTATTGAGGGCATGGCACCTTTTATTGCTTTCATAACATGGAACAGGAGTTTGGCCCCAAGAGGATACTGCAGCTATCGTTATTTGCTTACCAATTAACTTGTTTCCTGTGAGAGTTATGAGCAGGCCAACAGAGAAAAATTGGGGGCCCTGGTACATCATGTTGGCTTGGACCTCCCCTCCCATTTTCCCCCCATTTCATCCCAGTTGCAACTTTCTGCTGGGCAGGGCCCAGGTACAGTTGTCCTCCCTTTCACCCATCCTCATCAGCCCTGGCTATGAGGAGGACATCTTGTGAGCAGAAAGATTCATGCTTTAAAATGCGCAAAACTTTATGACATTAATTAAATACTATGTAAGTACAATATTTTAATACTCTCACAATGCTTTTCATCAGAAAAGTATCTTTATCCCCCATTTTACAGATGGGCCAGAGGCACGGGCTAGCTTAACCATGATCACACACTAAGCCAGTTGCAGAGTCCATAAGAAAACCCAGATTTCCTGACTCATCACACTATGCTCGGTCAGCTTGACCACTGTTGCCTCGGTTCATCCAGGTATAAAACTTGAACAACTTATTTTAACATATTCTACAAAAGGGGTATTGGAAATATTAATTATTGGAAATGTTCTGAGTTTTAGAACATGTATCCCTCCTTTGTGAATTAACCATAGCTCATTTGAAAACTCTCTATGATGCATCACTCAGCATAATCCATTGGCAGCACCTGCAGCAACAATAAGATATTCCCTTTGTAATTAACTCTAAGGAGAGTAGGGGAAATCATTAGTAATATAAAAATGCCTGAAATAAAAATGATCCACTAAATACATTATGGAATGCTCAAAGAATATTTCATACAGGCAGCACACATGATGTAGCACATACCTACGACGTGTTAACCTCTGCTACTGTAATAAAACTGTCAGCCCTGATTATTTAAAAGGTGACTACCTGCAGGCTTTGCTTTCATTCTTTCTTGTAATTAGTACATCCCACATGCCTGAGCCGACTGGCTAGTGCTCCACTGTGCTCTGTGCATATTGCACTTGGCTCCTGCTCATGATTCATCAACCATGCAGAGACAAAAGTTTGGCTTCCCTTTTCCGAACAGTGATTTATTCCCAAGGGCATCCCTCTACAGTCAAATATAATTAATGTAGGCATTCTTCATCAGAGCAGAGATAATGCCCTAAACATCAATCAGTGCTCCAGCGAATACAAAGGAGCATTGTCGGAATAAAAGACGCACATCATACAACTCTGTTGCAGTTGAGTTTGCCACATCCTATGGATATTATATTGCATGGTCTTTTGTTTCAAATCCTGTCTGTCCTTTTCCACCCCATTCCCCTTGTTGAAATAAAGATTTTCTGTACTCTGTCTTTGGGCCTGATCTTGTGAGGTCCCGAGCAACTTCGACTTCCACTTGACTATGTCTAGCCAGTGTTTATTTTCTTCATCATTGAGAAAAGAAATACCACATAGTCAATCCCTAAGTTAGAATGAAACAATTAATACTGTTTTCACCTCATGGCAAGAAGTGGGAGTAAAGAAGCTGTATGCTTCCATTAAAGAAGAAGCATGAAATAAAGTGGGCTAGATTCTGAGCTCAGTTTATATGGTGTAAATATGGAGTAATCCCATTCATTTCAATGAACTTACTCGGCCTTGTCTAAACTACAGGGAAAAGTCAATCTAAGTTATGCAATTTGTGTTACGTGACTAATGTCACAAGTCGACATAGCTTAGATCTACTTACTGTGGGGTCCACACTATGCAATGTTGACAGGAGACGCTCTCCCATCGACTCCCCTTACTCTTCTCGATTTGGTGGAGTACAGAAGTCAACGGGAGAGCGATCTGCAGTCAATTTAGCAGGTCTTCACTAGACCCGCTAAATCAACCGCCAATGCATCGATCGCCACACGTCGATCCCTCAGTAAGTGTAGACAGTCCCTGAGTTCACAATCTGGCCTGTCATACACACTCTAAGAGTTTTAAAGTTTAAAGGGATTGTTTCTGATTTAACTGTTAGAAGAGCTCCTTTAGACTCAAAATATGTTCTAAAATAAGCATCACATTATCTTTGATTTTAAAACTTTTATCTTATTTTTGTCATTTTGATTCTTCAATCGTCTGTAGATTAATTAGTCTAGACAATTTGCTTTTAAAAACCCACAATTTTTGCATTTTTACATAAGAGGGATGCCAGGATTTAATGCTGTACATATGAGCCATTGCCCACAATGAAGTTCTCCACTCTAATCTACACTGAAGCTTGCTGTTGCATATTCCATATTGGTTTTGCATTAGGAGCAGAATCACAATAGTTTACACTTATATGGGGTCTTCTACCTAAGGATCTCGGAGAACTTTACAAAGGTGGGTGAATATTATTTTATCCCATATTTAAAATTGAGATAAACAGAAGCACAGAGAGGTTAAATGACTTGCACAAGATAAAACAGCAATATACAGTGACAGAATCAGGAATAACACCTAGACTTTCTAACTCTCAAGTCCCTGTTCTAACCACTAAGTTGCATTATCCCTTGTATGCCCATGCAGTGGAGCTCTGTTGTGATGAGATAATTTTTCTGTGAACTAAAGCCACATTAGGATTTTATTCTTTTTTATTATTGTGTATATATATATTGTATATGTGTGTGTGCGCACGTACACACACACACACACACACACGCTTTCCTCCCAACTTCTTACACCCCAAACCTTTAGGGAGTTTTTACATGTCACAAGAGAATAAATGCCTGAGACATTATCTCCCCGTTCTGAGACTTCAGAGAATTTGCATGACATCATGGGCATGACCCCCTCACTAATCACATTATATGCTGTTTAACTTAACACTGCTAAGCTTTGTCTGATAACATTGTAAATACCATTTTATTGTAAATTAGATTATTCAAACCTCCTTGGTGTTTAGGTCAGTTTTTGTGTGAGGTCCTTGCTCGCTCTCCCTCCCTCCCTCCCCTCACCCCACCCCGAATTAAATCTTTTTGCTCTGTGAGCCAGGGCATTTCTTCAGCAGGAAGCACAATAAAAAAAGAAGTCTAGGCTGTTATCTGCTTCTAACTCAGCACTGCTGATTGTGCATGGACAGAAGAATGCATGCATCTGTTCTTTTTCTCTTTCTTCCCTGGGACTAAAATCGGTAGGTTTTATTTCCTTTCTTATAGGGTCTCATTACAATCTTCCTGTGAGGTAGAGTATATCTGAGACCCTATCATTTCCATCTACCAAACATAGACCTAGCTATTCCAGTTGGGCATCACTGTACCCTTATCCAGCCTGTCCTTCAGGTTTCTCACTTGTCTGCAAAGTAATGTGTCAACCTGCTTGTTTTGTTTTGTGTTTGCTTTTGTTTTCCATAAGGAAAGGAAATGGTGCAGACTAAGATAAATCATCATCCCAACATCAGTCATGAGTCACAGCTGTCACTACGTCATGTATAAAGCATGGCAATGTTTCCAAGGATATGTCTACACAGCATTTTGGACCAAGCGTCTCAGCCTGTGTCGACACACTTCAGCTAGCAGGACTAGCTCTCTAAAAATAGCTGTAACTTCAAAGCACTATCTATATAGCTATTTTTAGAACACTAGCATCACTCTAGGAGCACACGTCTGTTGGCCTGAGCTGGGAGACTCACTTCTGCTGGGTCCAAAATGCCATATAGATAAGCCAAGTATCTGGAAAGGGGCAAGGGTTACTTTCACTTTCAATTTTTGGTACATTTACTGTGAGGTTGGGGGAGACACAGTGAGAGGTTTCTAATCTAGAGGAGACGCCAGCAACAGGATTTTTCCATCATGTTCTGATATGACTATCTGAGAAAATCCTCCTCTTCTCCTCTTACTGAAGTTTGTTGTAAGTGAATTTTGCGGTTTGAGGACCGGACTAGGAGAGAATATTCCTGGGTTCTAGCTCAGCTGTGCCACTGACTCTGTGTATAAGTTAACATGAGCTCTGACTTGGGTCTAAGCCTCCTCCCATCCACATACAAAACTCTCCCAACTTTGGTGGTCCTTTCAATCCAGCTTATCTGGGGCTCGAGGGTCAAACCCAAGTGAGACTTTAATTCCAGATGGTAACCCACTCGATTCACAGTGAGGACACTCAAGTGCTGAGATTCCTCCAATGCCTTCCCACAATTCTGTGTGTGCCCAGAAGGACAGACGATTGTCCCACAGTTGACTGGGGAAGAATCATATAGTGGCTCATCTTACTGCAGCATAGGATATACCCACAGAAGTCCTAGCAGACACTTACAGGTGAGTACACCACAAGTGTTGGCACAGTAACTAAGGGAGGGCTTTGTGGTGTGGCTGCTCACAACCAGAGTAGGCTAACCTTGGGTACCAATCATCCAAGTCAGCTCTGCTGTGAAGACATACCCTGTGTGTCCTTGGCTAAATCACTAAACTTCTCTGTTCCTAAATTTCCAAATTGATAATAATGCATAGCAATCTCTAAGAAAGGTTGTAAGACTTAGTTCAACCTTTGTAAAATATTTTCAGATCGTGAAACTCCCATCTAAAAGTATAGTTATTACTGCATGCTGCATTTATTCCAGCCCTGATGATTGTACATTCATTCGGCCATTTGTTCTGACCTAGTTATTCCCCCCAACCTCTTAGATTTCTTATAAAAAGATGTGTAAGAATGATCACAGAAACTAGAATCCAGAACACGCAATTATGGCCTTGTATGATGCAAGATCGATCCGTGGTATCAGCATTTGTCATTAGTGTGGCACTCCATATTTAAAAAAAAAATGCCTGTTAATTAATGGTAACTTAAAACTCATGTACTTTTCACCATTTATGCAATTCATTCTGTTCTTGATTTCACTTAGGCAGGACAGTGAAACTACATGAGATTATTTCATTTTAAAATTTCTAGTTAGGTTCACTTTCTGGTTCTCATAAATTAGTCCAATGTTGCAGTGTTGGCGTTTGCAACACAGCAAATGATTTTTTATATTAAAACTATTTAAATGAAGAGAAATGTTTCCTGAAACTATTTTTTATTAATTTTGTAAAATTTTTATTTTGCAACAAAACCTGACTTTTAGGTTTTCATTATCTAAGAGTATCTCTGTAAATCTCCATCATATATAGCAGTTAAAGGGAAACCTTGTGTAAGTAAAATGAGAAAGATTTGGTCCCATTGCATAGAATGGAAATTTTCCTTTGAACTGAAGCATTGCACTTGATTCTTTGTCCCCTTTCCCCTACAATGTTTCTTTTTTAAATTTTGTCCTTAAACTCAAGTGTTTTGGTTTTTTTCAAAGTTGACTTCAGCAGAACACTTTTAAGGACAGTACAGGATTGGGTCTTAAATTAAATCCCCTATCCACTTGTCTGGTAGAATACACATTGCTCTGCAACTGAGAAAGTTTGTGTCGACTTAATCATTTCTAATTAATATTTATTAGGACTCCAGTTCAGCAATGCTCTTAATTTTAAGCTTGTACTTAAGTCCTATTGAAATGTAGTTTCATTTAAGGCAATGCAACTTAAAGCACGTGCTTACATGCTTTGCTGAATCCAGGCCTAGAACTTAACAGCGCTGAACAGAGTCTACATTTGTAAATAATGCTGTGTCATTGATTGATCCTTGGTTATGCTTACCATTCAGTATGACACAAAAGGAAAATCGTTTTGAATAAGGGAAATTTTAATTGTTCCATTATTATTCCCAGTTAGGAGCAGTCCTGGCCATTTTGCAGGCCAAGGTGGAAAATATTTTCCGACTTTCTCACCACAAAATAGCATAGGAAAAAAAAAGGCAGTACAGAGCCCCTTGGAAACTGGCATCCATGGCAACTGCCCTGCTTGTCCACCCCTAGAACTGGTCCTGAATAAAGAATTCTCCCCCAAACCATAGTGGGAGGTAGTGATCCTCTCAGAGGTTATAAATTGACTTAGCTCACTTGTGTTGTCAGATAAGATATAGGGAAATATTTGCATTTCTTCTTAGCTTCTCTTTACCATTTTTAACCAGCTCTACTAAGATGAGGCTCATGTTATAACTGAGTTCAGCTTACACTAATTTCTCCCTGTTCTGAAAAGGAATGGATCACATCTTGCAAGGGGCTCAATCCAGACTTTATTGGGAGTAGAAACAACTTCCAAGATCAAGACCTCAGTGGAGGACAAAGCTGCAGGGCCTCCATGGAATATTTCCCTCCCTATCCATTAGCTGTTTTCAGGACTCTGCACAGGTATGCCAGTTTGCGTTGACTTTTCATATCTATTTAACTCCCCTCTGCACAGATACGGGCAGAGTGGGAGGTGGGAATTTGATTGCTTGTCATTAGTGGTTTAACACAGATTTATTTCAGTTTCAAAAGTTCCCAGGTGCCTTTTTGGCAATGGTAATGCAATATATTAGTTAAGGACATTTATTAAAGAAAAGAATTCACAGATTAAAAATTAAAGAATTCTATATGGAAAGGAATGTGCTTAATAATTAGCAAAAACCAAGAATGCTATTTACAGAGTTTTTAAAACCATCTCCCTTAGTATAAATGTGTCACATTGTAATTATATGGGCCAATCCTCCATGAAAGCATGTGAGCAAGTTCACTCATGTGGAATGTTTGCAAGGTTTGGCCCAAAAACTGCAGTGTCATAAGCATAAGATCAAATTAACCTGCAGAACTGAAAAGCTCAGAGAAGCCTGCAGATGCCCACATACTTGTGCATACACATGCTCTCAACCATAAAGGCATACAAACTCAAACATGTATGTTCACATCCCAGCATGCATTCTCACTCTCCCTTCTCCTCCCCCACTCATTAGTAAGTGAAAAAGGAAAGCTGGGAAAGATTTAAAAAAACAAAACAAAACATGCTCTTTGGTTCCTTTCCTTCTTGAGCTGTGAGGATCACTTAACAGAGACATCATCATCTGCCTAATGTACAGTTCAAGACAGAATAAGTGGCTTACTACCCTACCTAAAAAAAAAAAAAAAAAAATTACACAAACCAAAGCAATAGGTGAGCAAGGAAAAAATATGCTTGTACTTTTGTGTCATTGTGCAATGAATATAAGCCTAACAGTACAGCCACAATGGCCATGAACCATGAAAAAATAGTAACTGCAGTTTCTCTGTTAATTCCTTCCTAGGGGACATTTCTTATTGCCCAAGATCTCTGAGCAGCAAGTTGCCAACTTGGCCATAGCCTTCCAGATTTTTAGCTATGTTCAGTTTTTACCATTTCTGGGTCCCACAAAGAACACCATCATGAGTATCTCAGACTGCACTCTATTACTAGAGCCAACATTCATGGCATTTAAGAATACTCAGGCATTCACTTTCTTGTCCCCTTTTCAACTAGCCTTTATTTCAAAATTTCATATGATAATATTAGTACTACCCATTTCTGTAGGGCCTTCCGTAGGAGGCTTTCAAAGCACATTACAAAACATTGATGAGTTCAGCTTTACAACCGTCTGATGAGACACACAGGTATCATCTCCATTTTACAGATGAGGAAACAGAAGCACAGAGAGGTTTAAAGCAAGCCTGGGCACAGGCAGATATAGAGTTCAGTTCTGACTCCACATCCTTTGCCTAAATGGCAAGAGCATCTATCAACTAATATATTTACCATATAGACATGCTCCCAATAGGCATTTCTATGCGTATCTGAAATAAAAAAGGATAGAAACTTAAGCAGAAATGAAGAGTAACAATCATACCAGGCAACAGTCATCTTATTTGCATTGGAATAGAACTTTTTGTATGTTTCTCTGGGATTTCCTCATGTAGTCTCTCATCTGCAGAGAAAATAGGATATTAAATTCTGTTTCATTATATGTCATGCAGATTAGCAATAAGGTCAGGTGAACCTACTCAGAAAGAACTAGATCCAACCTTGCCTGGGTGACTGAGAGCTTCTTAACTTGATGCACTAAGATTGGGTATTAAAGTAACCATCAGCTTTGCTGAATGTGGCAATGCTCACAAGCCAAAACTCCTCAAGTCTTTCCCTAGCATACAACAAGGCCTAGGGTAAAACTTGAGGTCAGGGCCAACCTTAAACACAAATCAACCAAACAGCCTCTTGAGGCTCTGTTCTGTTGCGACTCTTACAACCTATGCTGCATGCTTTGCAATTCCCAGGCCATCTTTCTCCCTCTTCAGCAGTGAAATCAGAGAGGAAAGTGACTCACTATTAATTCAGGGCTCTAGGTCCTCATGTTTCATGAGACACCCTACTAGAATGGGTTATTTGAGGCTCTCCCTTCTTAATTGTTACTAGGGTTGGTCAAGAAGCTGGAGGGGATTTTACCAGGACACTGCACTCCTGCCATCCACCAACATTACCCCAGGTTGAGCAAGTTAACAAAGAACCATAGCTACATTGGCCTGGTATTATGCCATAAGCTCATAGTAGGTAGATATGAGAGGTAAGTACAGAGGGAAAGCAAAGAAAATAAATTTTCTCCTTTGTCAGAGCATAAAAGCCAGTGCACATATTCTACCAGGAAATAGTTACAAGATTGGATGCAGGCTGGTTCAACGAGGAAAGAAGATACAGTTTTTTCTTTAATAATAGCACCAGCTTCTGAACACAGGCCACTGGCAGGTAGAAAGATCCTACACAACTCTCCAAAGTCAGGACATATCAAAGTGCTAATTCACATTTTTAAAAGCTTTTAACCAACAGAGCTCTGGAAGTTTATTCAACTCCTGCTCATTGCCATAATTCAGATAATAGAACTGAGGGGCCACACTTTTACTGTGGGCTTGTCTACATCGGAAAGTTTTCCAGCATAACTATAGTGGTATAATTATACCAGTAAATTTCCCAGTATAGACAGTCTGGCCTATTAACACAAAAGGCAGTGGGTCTGTTACTTAAATTATCAAGGCTCATGTTAGTCTAACATGGATACCACTAAAACACTTAGAAATGGAGCCTGCTGTAACATGTAGTGCTCTCCCTGAGTAAAGAAGCATGTCCCTTTCCTGACTGAGATTCTCATACCACACTGATTCCTAAGAGGTTGGAGCAGGGGAGTTTGGATATATCGATCAAAGTTCTTTAGGCTCCTGGGGTGTATTAGCTTGAGTGCCTCAAGCTAGATTCTTAAATCCATATTTACCCACCTAAATAAGAAGCCTGGTTTTCAGAGGTGCTGAGCACTTGCAACTTCCAAATAGCGTGGAACTAAGGAGGAGCTGTCATTCATAGAATGCCTCCTTCAGGATAATGTAGATTTCCTAATCACCAGGTAGCAATAATGCCTTATCATAAGGGAGATAATAACAACAGGACTTCCAAAGGAGCAGTGCTACCTGGTGAAATGAGTTTCCTACATGTTAATATCATCACTATTTTAAAATGTCTCAATGTTTGACTGCCTAAATGAATGTGAGTGTGGGTGCTCATCACCTGTGACAATCAGGCCCCTTAATTAGGTGCCTAGTTACAGATTTGTCTCCTAAGATTAGGCATCCAAATGTGGCAGGTTTAGCATTGGATTCTAATCCTGGCTCTGCCATCTACTCTAACCAGAATTAAATAAAATATGAGGTGCTCACCTTGTTCATGACATGTACATCAATAGGATTCACTCCCTGAGTAAAGTCACCAGGATTCCTTGGGGCTGTATTTTTGTTTTGTGTTTGTACAGGACCTAGCACAATAGGTTTAAGATTGGAGCCTTTGAATGCTACCACAATAATTACAATAATAAATTAAATAACAATCAAAGACAATTAAAGGATTATAAAAATCTCCCCATTAAGAAAATCTGTTTATTCACTATCTCACAGAATGGGATTGTGTGTCTTAATTCAGAAAAATGTGTACAGTGCACTAAGATCCTTGGATGGTGGAGATGCTAGAGTAGTGAAGGTATTATAATAATAGAGTGAAAAGGGTCTCCATGATGCTGCTTCATTCTCTAAACTGCCTTGTTCCTCATATTCCCCTATTAACAATTTTTTAGCAAGGGCTGCCAACCCTCCATGATTGGCCTGGAGTCTCCAGAAATTAAAGATTAATCTTGAATTAAAGATTATGTCATGTGATGAAATCTCTAGGAATACATCTAAACAAAACTGGCAACCCTACCTGGATCCTTTATCAATGGCATTGTCTTGAGCAGAGGATCTACAGTATCAGGGTTTGATTATTTTATTTATTTTACTCTTTTCTAACTAATTTATAACTCTGACCCCTGTCCTGCAAGTTGTTGCAGATGGGTGGAGTCTTGTGCCTGTGAAGAGTCAATTGCAGGATCAAAGCCTTTGATTTTACAATTAGTAGGTGCGCTATCAAATGCAGCTGTTGGTCATGTATAGTAATTATTTAACAAATAAATGTCATTAGGAGTTTTACTATCCAGCTAAATGTGCATTCCCACAATAGATGGTAATGGCTCTGAAAGGTCCATTATGCTCAAATTAATATAAATATTGCTGCAACTTGTTTGTATAGAAAGGGAAAGTAGTTTGGCTGTAATCATTCCAATGTCCCCAGTAGACAATATACACTTTAATCAATGCATAAACCTGGAGGAAACTACATGGATTATAACATACATACAATGTATTATAGAATTATAGTTTTCCCCTGTATTGTGGCACATGTTGTATATAATTTTCTCTAGCATTTTAAGAAATAAATTAGAACAAAATTATATTCTATATAATATATGGGAAACAGCTAACTAAGTGTTCCTCCTTTAAAGGAGTCAGTTCAGACCCTTGAATTGAAATTATATATATTTTGTAACACTGCAGGAAACAAATTTCTCTACTATTTTTTTTCATCCTCTTAGTGAAAAAACAGGAAATTAAAGACAAAAAAGGAAGTGAAAGCTACCTTCCCCTCACCCTATTGTGCCTAAACATCCTGCATTATTGTAGTGGGCTATATAATTTCCTACAGACTGTATTGCAGACCCTGTAAAAGCTAACCATAATCACCAGAGTTAAGAGAGGAATGTCAGCGTGAGCTGGGGATTTCCCTGCTTTTGTTTTACATTAAGCATGTAGGTTTGTGTTTTTTATTAAATCCTGGATTTTACTGCAATGTAATTGAACCTTAGTACCCATCAGTTTCCTGAATGCTCCTCTAGTCCTCCTTTGGATTTGGTTTAAGGATATTGGACCTGATCCAAAGCCTCTTGAAGTCTGTGGAAAGAGCTGCCTATTACCTTCAGTGGGATATGGATCAGGCCCTTTATGAAAGAGTGCCTCTCTCTCTCTCCTTTTTCTAATACATCTAGGCCCTGACCCTTTAAACACTTACTTCCAGACATAAGAGGAAATCCTGGCCCCAGTTAAATCAATGGCAAAACTCCTATTAGCTTCAGTGGGGCCAAGATTTTGCTCACAGTGTACTACATTGTGAGTATCCTGTTGACTGTGAGCATTACACCTGGAGTTTGCACTATTAGACCTTAATGATTATTTAACTTGATAGAGTCTGTTTTATCTTGGACTTTTGCCATTTTCACCCTGTACAGCTTATTCGTCAGTCATCCACCAACAGATTTTTTGCCCACCAAGAGACAATTTCTCCAATGTAAGAACAGACGGTGAAAGGCAATTGTTAAATTTCTGTAGATTTTATTGCAGGAAGAAATTTAAAAAAAAAATCCTTTTCTGCTTCAAATATCACTGTTAACATCAGCCCGAATTCCAGTCATCCACTCACAGCCATCTCTTGGACACATTAGCCCTCATTTAAAACCTGTTTCTACCTCCGCTCCAGACACAAACCTGGGCTGTTATTTCACTTCTATTGTTAGTGATTTATTATATTTCACATAAGAAAAGATGGATCCAGGGAGGCGCAGGGCAGCAGAGGGCCAGTCAGGACTTCTGGCTTCTGTTCCTTTTGCTTTTTGTCCGTCTGCAAGTCACTGCACCACTTTGTGCCTTGGTTTACCCCTCTGTACAATGGGGATAATACCCTCCTCCCCTCACAGCGAGGTTCTAGTCATGTCTGTTAAGGGGTGTGGTGGGCTTAGAGGGAAAGGACAAAGTGTTATTGGAAGGGAATTATTTTCCTCGGAAAAGCTGACATTGAATAGTGGGGGTAGGTTGGTTGTTGGAGGGGGGGATGTTGGCTGTTTTAGGGACATTGCCCTCCCAGCATTTTCAGCTCCCTGTAGCTATTATTGTTTTTAATCCCCTTTGCTGTGTCTCCATTGCAGGCTGGCTGCCTCCCCGGCTCTAAGCGCTGCCCTGCTGCTCTCCAGGGGGCGGCGGTAGAGAGCAGCTCGCCTTGTCCCTCCCCAGACTGCCCCCTCCCCACTCCAAGCTGGCTGGGGGAGGGGAAGGGCCGGGTTACACCTCTCCCTCCCCTCCCACAGGCCAAGTGGAAGGACAGGAGCGCTGCCACCAAGCAATACAGCGAGCAACAGCGCCTTCTAGCGGTCAAGAGCACAGACACTCCGCTCCTCTGGGAGTCCTCCGCTGTCTGCCTGTGCAGCCCAGAAAGTGAGGCTGGTAGGGCTAAAGCCTGGGGACGGAGAAGGAAAAAGAGCACTGAAAAAATGTCCCTTTTATTGCATCAAGGCAGGGTCCAAGCTCCCCTCCTGTGCAGGGTTTTTTTTCCACACATTTTCTGGTCCCCATGTCTCCCTGTGCCTGACTCTGTCTGTCTGCAGCTCACCCAACAGCTGCTGTTACAGATACAGTGTCACAGGGCAAGAGAGAGCGAGGAAACACCTGTTTCCAACATGAAAAAGGTGGGGAGAAAGCCCACAACAGGCTTGGAAACTCCTTCCATATATTCTTCTCTCGAGTGGCTTGTAAAATCAAGTCATAAAATCTGCAGTATCGTTTTTCAAAAAGATCTCTCCGTTTTTACATATTTAGCTGAAAAACGCTTCTAAAGCCTTCTCCTTACATGTTATCCCTCTCCCCCACTACCACTATGTCTATTGTGCAGGACAAAAAATTACAGATGGGTCTAATGTTGCAAAAAAACGTGTCTGAAATGCATTCCCCTTCCAAACCCCAACCTCAGCCCCACAAAATAAAACCTTCGCCTGAAATACAGATTTCTGAATAAGAAATGGGTTCGAATGCGATTTATTTAGGGTTGGTGTGAAAAACAGGAGCTGGGGGATGGGAAAATTGGTTTTGTTTCTTTGCGAAAGTAGCACGCTTGGTGTAACTAAACAGACGCACTGAAGTGAAGGAAGGGGACACACAAACTGCTACACACGCACAGTATTTTGGATAGCCAGCAGCACTGTGCAGTTTGTGTATCAGTAGGGTTGCATACACAGGGCTCCATGATTTCATCAGCAGTTTTACAAGAACCTGCCAAAAGCTGTTATGCCTCACTGCACTGTGTAGCCTTTTCCTGCCATTTTTTCATAATAAAAGAGGGAGTGAAGCTTTTTTTTCCCCTCTTCTCTCTCTCTCTTTAAAAAAAAAAAGCCAAATGGATCAGAGAAGAAGAAAAAGAAAAAAAAAGCAATAGCCAAAGGGGATGCCAGTGAGGTGTGGCTTGTATTTAAATATCCAATATGTCAATGTAAGGGGAGTGTGTATGTATATAAAGTGCAGTTTGCATCTGATAGCTGGACATATCCAGCTATGAAAGGCAAGAGGAGATCAATGCAAAGGAAAAACAATACTTTTATTCAAAGCAAGGTCAGGCGTTCAAATCAGACACTGTGAGAGGGTAGAGAAGTTACTTGAAGGCAGCCAAGCTCAGCTGATCAGTTATATATAATACACACACACACACACACATTTTTAAAAAGAGACCAGCAATTTCTTTATTGTTTGTACAGACATTCACTATTCTCACTCACACACACACACTGCTATTGCGATGGCTGAGGTAGGGGGCTTTCTTGGATCTCTGGATTTGGATTTGCATGGATTTTCCTCCTCTCTTGGGAATGTTGCTTTAGCTGATTCTCCTGGTTTTTTGAATGAGAGATTGGGCCAGATTGAAGGAAGGCTCCAGAGGGGATCTCCCACTGACTTTGCCCACCTTAAAGGTATCCTCAGGCGGAGGCAGCTCTACTGCAGGACGGGCTTCCATCTGGAAATCTTCCCTAACGGCACGGTGCATGGCACCAGGCAGGATCACAGCAGATTCGGTAAGAAAGGGGCTTATATTCTTTATCACTGATTTTTCCTTATACGTGTGGGAGCGAGGGAGGGGGGCGAATGCAAGGGCGGGGTGTTCCAGTCTCGCTTTTCCACTGATTGCTTAGGGTCTGGTCTGAGTTTCCTGCAGTCCCAGACAAAGCAGGTTGAGGATCCTGAGTTCACTTCCATTTGCCTCCACATTCTTTTGGCATGTGCCAAGTATGCTTTTTGCACGTCTTCCCCCTGCGTCTGAGCAGAAGACAAGCTCCACATTCTTCGCATTGCTACGGGCGTATCAGGGAATCTTCTCTGCCTGCCTGGTCGGACTGGGGTTCACGGATTCAAATGCCAAATCAAGACTCCCACGCGGGGAAGCGGGGGAGAGATGCAGTGAGGGTTCTGGGGAGAGGGCTGTCCCGCCTGAACACAGCCAGGGCAACTGGGAAGGGTGCAAAAGCTTTTTGGGGGCAGGTTAATCCCTAGGGGGTTCGGTGCCTGGCTCCGGGTGCTCTCCTGGCGGTGAGACAGGGTCAGAGTCACTGAGGGCACCTTATCTTGCGGGAAAGTTCGCTGGAATCGTGCGGAAGGATAGAAAAGTATCCACGAGTCACCTTGTTAACACTGTTTACAGCCTTAAAACCCCGAACTTGGTTAGCGTCCAAACCACGTGTTTGCCTCTGCTTATTCCTGTTTCTTTTCGACCTTTTTTAAATTCCTCATTGAACCCAATGCAATGCATCCTTGTGATCTCTTCCCCCCGAAAGTGAGGGGTTAACCCCCTTTTGTCCTCCCCTCCAAGTCGGAGAGGGGTCTCCACATCTTCCCCCATCCAAGAAACAGGTGTCTTTTCTCTACTGAATACTCGCGATGGCTCTGAGGCTGCCCGTTTTCTTTATGAACTTGTTCAAAGAGCCCAGCCGCCTGTCTCACATACAAAACTAATTACACTATTAATATAAATCATCCCTGGAATGGATATAATTAGATTCTAAACAAATGCGCTCACTTCCCAGAAATTTGGGCATTTTTATTTTCAATTTCCTATTCTACCAGTGCTAAGTCATTCTGCAGGTGCATAAAAACATGATTTTTTTAAAAAGCAACTTGCTGATTACTTCAGCTCTTTTCGAACCTCTGGAAGCTCAGGGTAGCGAGAAAGGCAAAAGAAAGAAGAGACAGCAGGTTGGGGAAACAAACAAAAACAACGTTTTTTTGGTTTTTTTTTGCTTTTGCAGATTTTGTGGGCTAAAGTCCTTTTTTCCTTACTTGCATAGCCATTAAGAATGTCCTCAAAGCAGAATCAGATCAGCAGGGCCAGAAAGATTTTTTTTTTTTGGAGAAAATATTTGGTGACCTTAACCTTCAGAAGAAGGAAAAGAGAAATGAGGATAGACAGAACATTGCTGATTTACCTAGCATTCAGGGCAAAGCTGGAAAAGACTTCAGAGTTTGTATTAGTGTCACAGAAACTCACAGACCTCTAATGAGACTATATGTAATCTTTGAAAAATGCATCTCAAGCCACAGGCACAGAAGTACAGTAAGTCTGAACAGAGTAAAGAAAAACTCCTGCTACTTTGGCAAATAGTGCAGGTGTCTGTGTAAACTATCAACAAGTCCCAAGTTGGTGATCTCAATTGTACAGTCAACAGGTTGTAAGAAACATTCTTGTGACTTTTTGTGGTGTGCAATAATTTAACTCCTCCCTGAAAGGATTTCTGTTATGTCTTCTAAGGTTTGTTACTCATTAATTTTATCTGAGAAATAATAGCTTATGAATATTTGTGGTGTTACTGTTTGAAGGCAAGGATTTTGAATTGATTGGAATCATACAAAAAACCCCAAACCCCTGACTGTGTACTGTACCTTGCATAAACACCAGGTGCAGGTAGCATGTCCTTGCCTAAATCAACAAAAAAGTCATAACCCACAGGTCAGAGTAAGGTAGTAATAGGCTCATGGGGCAAGTGCTCTTTAATTACCTCCCAAAAGACATATATCTTTTCCCTTTCATCTCACAGCATGTGATGGATTCTCATACTAAGGGGAAGAGAAGGAAAGTCCTTTGTATCTATTGTATATTTTTTATCTACTTCTGCCACTTTATTACTACTTTTCTGCTCACTTTTTACACATCTTTACACAAATAAACTATCAGCATCTAATGACAGATCCTCACCCAGTTCTACTTTTTGAAGCTTAAGATAAAATAAATTTGTCTCTAAACAAAGTTTGGAAATTGCACATATTAAAACAAGCAAATACGTTTCATTAGTTTTGCAAGGTTAAGATTAAGAATTAATCATAGTGTGTGTTCAATAAATTGAAACATTCACATTCCATAAGTGTTTTAACAGTCGGCATCCAGCTACGTAAACTAGACCAGACGTCAGATATAAAATATTACAGATTTCTCCTTCGGGGTTTTCCCGAAGGCAGTATAAAATAAATAGTTATTTGTTGTAATTGCAGGGCAAGACCCCAGAGGATTACACTGGAATCCTCATGTTCAGATAAAGTTGGACTGAGCTTAGCTGCAACAGAGACGCAGAATAATAATGTATTGGCACACTGTATTCACCATCTGCATTCAGTAGCCATGAATATTTAAATTCCAGTGTAACCAGTCTGGTTTGCATTAGAATTTCGTGTACCAATGCATTCCTGAATTTTGCATGCAGCAGTCAGAAGAGAATGAATTATTACAGAAATAGGCAAACTACACAATTCTGGGGAAGTGGAAAAGCATAGTGAAGGACCCAGACTACAGCCACAGATGGGGTTTAATGTGGCTAGATTTAGACACTCCTGAGATTTGAGTGCTAGCTTGACAGGACCCATAGACTGGGAAGGCGCACCCCGACCTCCTAAGCAGATAATTAAATCCACTCCAAAGATAACACTCTGGGCCACCACAGCGATGGCATCTATCCAACTGCAGCTGGGATAAGGGGTGGAACTGGACTTGTTATCTATCTCGTAATGTTGGATGGGGTTCAGGAAAAAGTGTACTGTGTCTGCACCATCCTCTGCTGATCCATCCCCAAAGTACAGAGTCTAAATCTGTACAAGACTTAAAAGTTTTCTTTGAAGTAAGACAATGAAGCAAAATGCTGTCAGAGTAATATGATGGGGAGCTCCTAGCCTCTGGGGGCAAAGGGAGGGAGTCCCAGCGTGGGATTCAAGAGATATGTCCATAAGAAATAAAGAAGTTAACAGGGTTATATATATGGAGAATACTGTAGCCTAAAGATTGAAGCACATTCCTCTTTGAATAGGATTAGCTCAGAATCCTGGAGAAACACTCTCCAGGATTTGTAGAGAAAAGCTAGGTCTCATGTTGGAGAAGTTTCCAGATGTCAGCACAAAACTAGTAGTCCTGCCTAAAGAATCATAGATGAAACTGGAAGAATTTGAAACCATATCGCAGTTATTATTGCTCTGTCAGGACCTTTTTCTATACCAAAGAAATGGATGATTAGAAGAAATCTGGAAGGGATTTTGAATTAACATCAGCTCCGCAGGGAGAAACACTCCTTATGTGAATGCTAGACTCGCCGGGGAACTCCTTGCAACCAGGGACCAATTCTCTTCTAGCTTATGCCAGTTTTACCCCAGTGTTACTCTACTGACGTCAACAAAGTTACTGGTAATCTATAAGTGTATCTGTACGTGTAGCTTTAACATGGCTTGTGTGGTAGCGGCACTCTCCCAGCGCTCTAAAAAAACACTTCCACGAGGGGCATAGCTCCCAGCACTGGAGCACTGTCTACACTGGCGCTTTACAGCGCTGAAATGTGCTGCGCGCAAGGGGGTGTTTTTTCACATCCCTGAGCGAGAAAGTTGCAGCACTGTAAATTCCCAGTGTAGACAAGCCCTGATAAGAGAATCAAGCTGTCAAAGTTTAGACTGGAGAGTAATAAGGACAGCAAACAGAACACTCCCAAGAACAGAGCTAAAAAGGCTGTATTTAAGTTTGTTTTTTGGGGGGAGGCTAGTGAAATCTATAGAGGAAGCTCCTCTGAAGACTTTGACATTCATACTTTAGTGCACCTGTTACCAAACAGTTGTTGGGGTTTTTAGCTGAAGCTTTAGGTTTGTAGAGATCATTACAACATCTGATATTTCTACATTCAGGCACATGGATATAGTTGTGCAAAAAGAGACAGGTGCAGCCAGCTGAACAGTTCCTTGAACATTCATTTAGTAATGTAACAGTGAGTGGGATCTGGCCATTACAAAGGAGGGTAGATGATTATTCGTCCCTTCAGTGTTTACTTCATCCAGCAATAGTTCTAGTCAAATCTCTCTGAATATTATGTAGAGGGACTTGAAGAGCAAGCAGAATGAATAACCAAGCCACAAAAGAAGAGACAAGTGTTGGAAAAGAAAATCACGTACTTCCATAAACACACCCCACTACAGTTAGAAAGTAAATTCTTGATCTAACCCCAGTGGCCACTCCCTGTGCTGGTGGAGATCAGAGGCATAAAGCTGCAATTTTGTCTAGCAATTGGAGTGAATTAAGGACAAGATGGATGTCCGCCCACATTTTTTCAGCCTTCACTCTCTCTCCTGACTTTTGTGGGTTTAAGTTATACTCTTAATGTTATTTCAACATAGTTGTCCCTTGGTTCGCTTCTCTAAGTGCTACTCGAATGATCAGAAAAGAGGACTATTACAAGTGACATTGTCAGAAGAGATTATCATGGGTAAACCAGAAGAGAGTTAAGTGCCTGCAAAAACAGAGGTAGACATCTCCCCCAGAGTAGGATAAGTTTTGTTTACCCATCCATTTGGAAAGGAGAAGGAGAGTTTAGTGCTCAAGATGCTAGTCCAGGACTTGGGAAATTATGGTTCAGCTCCCAGATGTGTCATAGTCTTCCTGTTGTACCTTGGACAAGTCAGTTACGCTTTCTGTGCTCACCTCCCCATCTGTAAAGTGGGGGTTTTATGAGGCACTCACCAGGGTGTTATGAGGCACTTAGATGCTATGGAAATAGGAGGTGGTATAAGTACTTTAGATAGATTCATTGTTCTCAAACATTTTCAGGGATTTCTCACTCAAATAAAAATTAATCAATCTGGGTGAGAAAGAGGCTCCTAGTTTCTAAGATAGTGCTACACCTCTACCCCGATATAACACAAATTCGGATATAATGTAGTAAATGTGCAGGGAGTCGCAGGCCCTTTAAAGCCCTGCCCAAGCCCCGTTGCTTTACCGCGTTATATCCGAATTCGTGTGGAGCCCCAGGCCCTTTAAATCCCCACCTGAGCCCATGTGCTGGAGCCCTGGGGCTCCGGCAGGGATTTAAAGGGCCAGAGGCTCCGGCTGCTGCCGGAGCTCCAGTGCTGATTTAAAGGGCCCGGGGCTCCCCACAGCAGCCGGAGCACCAGACCCTTTAAATCACTGCCAGGGAAGCTGAACAGTACCCAATATAACATGGTCTCACCTATAAGGCGGTGAGATTTTTTGGCTCCCAAGGAGCACATTATATCAGAGTAGAGGTCTATATTCCTGTTCCCTTATGTGAGACTCTTACTCAGATTTTGCCCAGTCACACACACACACACCCTTTTATTTATTAATCCCCTTGGCACATTGCCTCATGTCCCATCCCAAATGTTGATGATTGTGAAACTGCGAGGGGATAAATGTACTCAACACAAATGCAATAAACCCCCAAAGTATTGTAAATTGGTGAACTGAATTTGTTGCTTTGGCAACAAAAAAATAGAATAAATAAAAATAGTCTCATTTCAGCACGGTCTCTACCTCTAGGAAAGGGATTCTTATGGATTAAAGGTCAGTATGTACAATAAGAAAACAAAATGGTGTAGCATAATAGTTAAGAGCTGTATAGCTCTTTACATCTGACATCTCAAAGCACTTTGCAAAGGAACAGACATTGAGTAACTTGCCACACATTACAGAATTAGCAAGTTGCAGAAGAAGAAATAGAAGGTAGGCCTCTTGACTCCCAGTTCACTGGACCGTGCCACCTCCCAGAAAACATATCAGAAGTGAGCAGAAAACCTTCACAGTCTAAAGCACAAGCCAGTCCATGTTCACTGGGCCTTCTAAAAAGCCCCCTTTCTCTCCTTGCTGAGTGCCAAAGGCCTGTTCTTAAAGAGTCCCCTGTATTGCCCCAGACTTGTCTGACTGGGACTTTTGTCTAAGGTAGGAGTTAACTCCCTGCTTGCTAGAAAACAAGTAATTTCTGGATCCTGCCACAGATCCCTTTGTAGAAAACAGAGAATGTAAGGAAACAATTTGTATTCTTCCATTTTTTTGTAGTGGAGTCACAACAGGGTGACTCACTTCACTGGCAGACGCAAGTTTGGGGTCATAGGAAGGATAGGTTTTCCCAAATTGAATATGGCTTTAGATTTAACCCTCTAGAAAACGTGTGCGCGAATCCATTAAGAACATTTAGGTAAAGATTTTTTAAAAACCAGAAGTCTACATTTTGGCTCTGAAATCGATATTTCAGCTCTTAAATAAGTGACCTTTTTCCAAAAGTGCTCAGTACCTAGCAGCTCTCACTGACTTTAGTGGAAGTTTGATCTGGTCCATGGTATGTTAGTCAGGAGGGTGGAGAGATTAAACTGGGACTACATTCACTGCTGGCACATGGAAAAGAAGGGCTACCAGTCTTATAGCTGCTGGGGGAATAATTCTAACACCACACAAGCATCAAGGCACAAACTGGGAAGAAAAACAAAAAACAGCTTATCTGTGGGAGCAAAATTTAAGTTGAACTAGAAAGTCTACCTCATTGCCATTTGTTTAGCTGCCAGCAGGACACAGGTGTACTGCACAGCTGAGTGAGAAGGCTAGCTACCCTATGACTGAGGGAGTGGAGGCAAAGTGGGACATCTGTCCTTGTTGTATGAGTGATACACCTGACATACTAGAAGGTACATTTCCAAAGAGTCAAAAGCGGGTGTGGATGGAAGGGAGGGTTTCAAGCCATGTGACTCCCAGTAAAGTCAGTAGGTGGCAGATGGTGAACTCGCCCCAGGTGGTGCACTGAGAATTCCAGGGCACATGCACAAGAGGAGCCGTGTGAGGTAACATGAGCGGCGTGGGGGAGGTGTGCTCACCCCGGGCTGGATGTTATAGGAGCTGTAGTAATAGATTCAGAGCTGTATGAAAGGTTAGAAAGAGGGAGATGTTCTGTCAGTGGTAATCTCTCTCCCATCAGTTTAAACAGAAGTTTGGACTGGGGAAGCGAACACACACTTCTCTTCCATGCCATAGCTCCCAGTGAATTAGTTGAGATGCCTGTGCGCACACACTCGGGCAGAGACAAGTACATAACCAACCTCTGAACTAAGAGAGGGAAATTGTCCATAGCCTTGCCATCACTGCAGATCTCCAAAGGGCTTTCCGATGAGCCAGTCCCCCCTGGTTGTCCACAGACAGAAAGCATGGCGGGGACCATCACCACCTCACTTTCAGTGGCTAATATACATCTTTACTATAGAACCTTCCAGAATGTTAAGGACATTTACCAGACCAGGCACAAAATACTCACCTGTCCCATCCTGCAGTGACTGGTAAGGAAACTAATGATACTTTACTCTTAAAGGATTTACTCTTCCTGAAGGCTGAACAAATGCTTTACAGATGAGGATTTCAGAGTGCAAGTCACTGGGTTACATTTGTGTGAGCAAGAGCAGAGTCAGGGCCCATAGAACGCCCTGTAAACAAAGAGCTCTTCCAACAGGCTGGGGAAGGCTGATTTATCTTTGTCACTTGTACCTGGTGTCAGTTCTGTTCTCTGAATGATCTGTATTCCTCCTCTTTAGGGATTTTGGAGTTCATTAGCCTGGCGGTGGGGCTGGTTAGTATCCGTGGGGTGGATTCAGGACTCTACCTCGGAATGAATGAGAGAGGCGAGCTGTATGGGTCGGTAAGTTTGAGGTTTTATAATCATTGTAATACTATAAAACTTACACAGTACCTTCTGAGAGGTCAGCTAGCCCTGTGTACTGCCCATATAATGTGTGCTAGTCCAACAGGGTGACCACATAAGCTGCCAGCCTTGCCTAAGCACGTGGTCATCTGCAAGCCTGTTACAACCAATCCAATGACTCTGCACTGCATCTGTGGATGTCACGTAGCTCCACCCATATCAATTATTCCATTGTTGTCATAGTTGCAACTGAAGTTGAAGTAGAAAAGCGGAGAGAGAGACCGACCAAAGCTCTAACAAAACCTGACAAATATTTGGGATAAAGAAAACAGACAAGAACATGAGTATAAAGTTTTTATCATTAGCCTTCGTTTAGGAGCTTTGTGTAACTCACTTGTGGTTCTGCCATTCAGGGATATTGTGGTGATCATAAACTAAAGGCAAGGAGATAAATTATAGCACACCATCAGGGTGTGTGTTTGTGTTCTGTCATCTGAACAGCATGTCACTTTTCTTCTCTGAATGATCTAGGTTCACAGGAATATATATATACACGTCTGCAGATGCATACATTTATATTATAGCTTTTCAATAATGAAAACTGTACTTAAAGCTATGATGGGACTTTCATTATAACTCCTGTGTTCTCATAACCTTCTAAAAAATGCCCCTTTGGCACTGAAATTTTCCATTTTTGGTCTCATTCCATTGGAAAGTCACTTCAGCCTGTTTAAAATTGATGAAGAAGAGAGACTTGTTATGCTTACCAATAACTTCAAAATAGCTAGAAAATCTCTCTAAACAGTGCCTGTAAATGGTTCTTATGGAGGACTCAGGCCTTGGTAGCACTGATTTGGGACAGGGAAGGATAGAAAGTTCTGTGATTGAAAAATCCTTTGGCACAGACATCCGCTAAGTCTTTTAGTGGAAGTTAACGAAGCTCCACCCCCTTTGTTACATCCCCATTGTATAGTGTCTCTGCCTGATGAAATGGGCCCCTGGGCTGCAGAATGGAGACTGTGAATGTCTTACTAAAATACATCCAGCACAATCCATCAAAATTTGACCGAATCTACATGAGAAAACTGCACCAATTTTAATTTAAATCGGGTTTTAAACTGATTAGTTAAACTAGTGCAAACCTCTTTGTGGATGCTCCAGATGATAACCTGACTCCGATTGAAGTCAATGGCAAAATTGCTATTGACTTCAATATGGTCAGAGTTTCAGCCTTTAATTTCAGTTTAGGAGTGTGTTCTTTCAGTTCAGGGATTGGTTTGAGCTAATCAACTTAAACTAAAGCAAAATAAATCCCCTTCAGGCCTTTTCTACACACACAAATTTGCACTGGTTTAGTTAAACCAATGCAAACCATGTGTGGACACACTTATTTTTATTTAAAAGGAGCTTATTTCAGTGTAGTTTAAATCCATTCCTAATCAATTTAGCCCAAATTGAAGTAAAGGTGATTCAAACTGAAACAGGACAATCCAGCTTTTTACACTGATTTTTTACACATCACTTTAAAATCCCACCGTACATTAAACTGGTGTATTCTGGATGTACAAACCTTCATAGAAAACCAGCCGAATAAACAATAGCAGCAAAATTCTGAACTCACCCTCTTCCTCCTCCTGCTCCCCCACACCACCACTGGCACAAAGCCCATTTCTCTTCATGAGGTGCGAACTTCAAAGCTAAGAGGGATCATTTAAATGCTTCTCTGCATAGGCCATTTCTTCTTTTTCCCCTCACGTCCTTTGAAATACCCCTCCAAATAAAAAACCCCCAACATTTAAATGCAGAGACCTATGTGTATGCAATGTTAAGGGTGCACATTTAAACAGAAAAAAGGCAGTTAAGGGTTTGTAGTAGAATGAATTCACCTATACTGCATATATTTAACTGACTGATAAACTGTTCACTGCATGTCTAAATATATACATGGCATGTGCAATGTAGACGATACAGGGTTTATGACATGGTGATGCTCAAACCTTAGCCTTGTTTCTCAAAATCAAAACCTGCCACATCATCATTATTATGAACTATTGAAATCATCCTAGTGAGCAAAAGCCTCCATTAGGATTGGGGCCCCATTGAGCTAGTCAGCACACCCGCACACACACACTGCCCTGAAGACTTATCTAATTTGAAATAAAATGCACCAAATGAGTATAACAAATAAAAGGAGGAAAGATGAGAGCAACAATGATCAGATCACACATTTATGTAGGTTAGTGATGAGCATGACTCAATGGTTCCAAATTACTGGAAGTTTGGGTTGTTGGTTTTTTTCTTTTATAACCTATAAATTAATAATTATCCGCTGCCTCTAAGTGAGCTACAACCTACCCCACATTAGATGGCTAATTTTTGGTAAGCATCTGGGTGGAAGTGAGGACAGTATATCAGTGTACTCCATAGCATTACACATGCAAAGAGTAGGGCAAAAGGGAGAAAGCTGCTTCTCTCGACTGTGGGCCGCATGTTCACAGATTAGGAAGACAGCCCAGAAGGGTGGAATGTGCCGTTACACTTGTTGTGAAAGGCATACACAGAGCCCTCAGGGGGTCATGTCTAGGGAAACATGATGAGATCCTGTTGTGAGTCTATTGGCATATAAATACTGAGAAAAATGTTGGCTGGAAAATTTAAACCACACAACAGCAGGGACCCTAAATCTGCATCCTTGTCACTCTTGTTTTCCATATGGTTTCATTTATTTTTAATTTAATTTAAACAAAAATTAGACCAGATAACAAAAACTGAGCTTGTACTTCAGGAAGTAAGGCTTGCTTCTGAAAAGAGTTCAGCTACTACAACGCCTACTGAAGTCAGTAGGAGGTGGGTGCTCTTGGGGTCAGAACAGGGGTGGGCAAACTTTTTGGCCCAAGGGCCACGTCGGGGTTCCAAAACTGTATGGAGGGCTGGGTAGGGAAGGCTGTACCTCCACAAACAGCCTGGCCCCTGCCCCTATCCACTGCTCCCACTTCCTGCCCCCTGACTGCTCCCTTCAGAACCCCTGACCCATCCAACCCCCCTGCTCCTTTTCCCCTGACTGCCCCCTCCCAGGACCCCATCTCCTTAACTGCCCCCCGGGACCTCACCCCCATCCAACTGCCCCCTGCTCCCTGTCCCCTGACCCCCATCCACCTCCCTCACTCCCTGACAGGCCCTCCAGGACACCCATGCCTATCCAACCCTCCCTGCTCCCTGTCCCCTGATCGCACCCTGCACCTCTGCCCCATCCAACTCCCCTGCTCCCTGTCCCCTGACCGCCCCCCCCAGAACCTCTGCCCCATCCAATTGTCCCCTGCTCCCTGTCTCCTGACTTCCTCCTGGGATCCTCTGCCCCTTATCCAACCTCCCCCCCACTCCTCACCCCCTTACCATGCTGCTCAGAGCACTAGGACTGGCAGCTGCGCCACCTGGCCGGAGCCAGCCACACTGCCGCACAGTCTAAAGCACCAAGGCAGGCCAGTGGCTCTCGCAGCCGCGCTGCCCGGCAGGAGCTCACAGCCTCACCACCCAGAGCGCTGGCGGCAGGCGAGCTGAGGTTGTGGGGGAGGGAGATAGCAGGGAAGGGGCTGGGGGCTAGCCTCCCTGGCCGGTAGCTCAGGGGTCAGGCAGGACAGTCCCGCCAGCCAGATGTAACCCACGGACCATAGTTTGCCCACCTCTGGGTCAGAACCTTAAGTGGTACTACTGAAACGTAAGAAATTAACTTGCATTCTGCTTGTTTTGCTTTGAAGCGCTGTGGTTGCAATTTTAAAGCAACAGAGAGTCCCACAATCGGGCCAATCAAACTACAGAATCCATTAATGTCATGCCACAGACATGTCAGTATAATAACATATAATCTTAGTTGGTAACAGAGTTAATTTCAGTACAATATCATTGGACTTTTCCTTTCTGCCGTCACAGACCTGTGCATTAGAAAATGTTCTTCATACTGGCCAGGTGGCTTTAACAGCAGTATCATCAAGCCCAAATGTTAAAAAACATGAGAATTAAAAACAAATCATTAATAAATAAAATAATTTTTGTATTCATTTTATTTGCCTTCAGGGTACAACTCAGGTCACATTTGCAAGCTTTTCTCTGCAATCGTGACGGACTAGAAATTTTCTTTTAAAAAAAGGTGAAAACAGAGATTCTCTTGTAATCGTAGGATTCCAAAAGTTAAGGCTTTAAGAAAAAAAACCCAAATATTGGAAGAGGTGTCAACACTTTGACCAGGATTCCCTTATTAAAAGGTATAGCAGTAATCTACAGTAAAGGCCCATTAAATGGCATCTTGTACTGGTGTTAGGGACATATTTTGGGAGACTGCTGTAGAATAGTCTAGTGTTTTTGTAAAGGTTCAGTAAGGAAGTCATTTTTCTCTGTGCCAATCTTGCATACATTTGTGTGCAAATTTAACAGCCCCAAAGATCAAACCAGCCATCTACTCCCTCAGTGCTTTCAGTTTTTCTCCATTTAATAAAATCTGTATGTTGCTAAATGTAGAGGGTTGACTGCAAATCTTTTCTGTGACAGATCTAACTTGTCCTTTTGCAGTTAGAAACATGCTACTCTCCATACCATGCTGTCAGCTTGGTGCATATCGTTTGCACGTTGTTTAATGTCAACACCAGCAGCCAAAAGCCAAGATGCAGTTATGGCAGACAGGGCTCAATGGGAGAGAGGGAGGCCCCAGACGTTCCTTATGACCTAGTGACTCTGTATCACCTGAGAATTCCCCTATGCTGAGATGATCCTCTGATGGCTGATTACACTGGCTCCAGGGCCAGACTACACCAGCCTCCCAGTAGGCGTTGTGAGGGGCAAACAACTTGAATAATTTTGAGAGAGAGCTGGACAAACGTATGAGTGCACTTGTATGATGGAGTTGCTTATGATGGTGGGGACAGAGGCTCAGCAGTCCTATGGCTCACTTTCAGTTTGCCTCTTATGTTCCTAAAGCTCATGCTTAGTGGACCACCAGCAGGGGTCAGGAAAGGATTCCCCCAGTGTATTCTGGGAGGTTGACTTTTTTTTTTTTCTTTTTAAATCTCCTTCCTCTGAAGCATCAGGATGGCCACAGCTGGAGATGGGGCACTGGAAGGGAGGACCAGGGCTCTGAGGTGACACTGAGTATTCTTGCTCTCGGGTGCTTAGCTGGCTATTTCTTGCTCCCATGCTGAGTGTCTTAACTCCAGGGTAGTCAAATAGGCAGACTGCAGGCCAAATCTGGACTGTCACATGCTTTTGAACAGACCCCAAAATCTTTTTATATACTTATTTTTTCTATTATTATTTTCTCTGGAGTCTGGACCTTGACTATACCTTGATCAAGAAATTTGGACCTTGACCAAAAATAATTGACTACCCCAAGTCTAACTGATCAGCATATGTGTGGTTGGGAGGAATTTCCCCCCAGGTCAGATTGGCAGTGACCTTTGGCGGGGAGAGGGGGTTGCTTTCTGCACCCAGTGGCTACAAGTCACTTGCCAGGATTATCTCGGTATATCTCACTTAATCACTTCCCCAGTACCTTGGTCCCTGTTATTCTCTGCCTGGGGCACAGAACAGTCTAGTCTCCTGCAGGCTGTAATACTTTGGTCACAGTTCAGTTGCTGGGTTTAATGTGCAGGGGCTGGTAATGGACTGTGATATACAGGAGGTTCAGACTGGTGGTGCCTATGACTGAGACTGGCTGGCAGCGCTGGCACACAGTAGCCACACTATGCTTCAGGATCTGGGCCCCGGTTCCCATTACAAACCATTATTGGTTGGTGTCCTGCCTGTAGGACAATACTATGCTGCTGAGCACAAAGACCTTTTTCCATTATGTTTATGGCCTCAGACCACAGTTCTCTGGCTTTTCCAGATATTATAACTGTCTAGTCCTTTCATTATTCTATTTTATATGGCTGTGTGCTCAGAGAGTTCAAAGTGCATGTCAGGGTTATTTAAACCATTGAAATTAACTGCACCCTTTTCCACTTTTAATCGCTGGTCAGCTAAAAGTATTGGTATGTGATATAGATGACAAGTCTTGTGCTTAAGGTGATAGGCAAACTCTGATCTCCTTGTAGCAGCCCTTAATACTGTGCATCGTGCAGCATACAAAGCACAGTGATGCCCTCTTAGGCCAGAGCCTTTCCCTGCATTAATTAAAGATGTAGCCAAGCTGCAACATTCAGATAGAGATCTCAAACACTCCTTATTCCAGGGGTGTTCAGGTTTTGAGTTTTGGTTCAGCCTGTTTTTAAAACAGCAAAATTCAGCTCCAGCTCTGAGTTTGGATTTTGCTGCCTTCCCTCTCAAAGTTCAAGGGTATTTGAATTTGGGCTTTTATAATTTTGAGCTCATCTCTAGAATTAATGAATGGGAGATGTTGCAAGGGTGCACGTTACAGTCAGCAGAGGCTAGTCTTAGGGGAGCCGGAATTAGGAAGCCAAGAAAGTTCAGGAAATTGAGGTGCAAGACGAGGAAGAAATGGAATCTAACATGAATTACAAGTATAAAGTTCACGCGTGTGTCTTTTCTCTCCTTCTCATAACCCCCCAACACAGAAGAAACTTACGAGGGAGTGCGTTTTCCGAGAGCAGTTTGAAGAAAACTGGTACAACACCTATGCCTCGACCCTCTACAAACATTCCGACTCTGAGAGACAATATTATGTGGCTTTGAACAAGGATGGCTCACCTCGTGAAGGATACAGGACTAAGAGACACCAGAAGTTCACTCATTTTTTACCCAGACCTGTGGACCCTGCTAAAATACCTGCAATGTTCAGAGATCTTTTCCACTATAGGTGATATTTCCTGCAGCTGTCCAATCAATGTACATACTTGGGTTCCCAAGCTTTTTCCTGGAGCATTATATTAATAGTCATTCCATCATTCCTATAAACTTAGATAACATAGAAAAGCACTTACCTTGAATTCAACACTGCCGTTCCTCATTGTTTAAAGTGTATATCAAAGCTGGGTTATTTGTGGGGGTGGGGGATAGGGGATGGGGAGGGAGCCCTCCATATAATCTTTCATTTTCATTCACTGTCTTTACCTGGTGGTTATGAAAGAGGTGGAATGGTCACATGCAATGATGATTCAAAACAAAAAACAAACCACAACAACTTGATTACAGGAAAGAAAAAGACCACAGAACTGATAGAGATGCTGCTGGTAAGCTTGGAATGGTTATGTTTTAAGATGCCCTTCAAATGGTACCCTGCTGAAGTGGCCCTGGAATTTGCGACATGGATTATTATGAACTGGTTCGGATGTGTGTTTTTTTTCCTGCTGTTGAGGGTGGGAGTGAGGGTGGGAAACATTATTAAGATGTAAGCATGGATACTGTGCATAAGGACAAAACTATTTATAAAATGTATATGGTATTTATTTTATATATTTATTTATTTCAAAATAATTTTATTTTTAAATGAGAGATGTTATGACCGGATTTTCAACAGGAAGAATAAGGTCCTACTGAAACAGGAAAAAAAAGAGTTTTAAGAGCTTATTGGCAATAAAATTGTCTTTATATTGTGGATTTCTCACTAACTTTGTTTTGTTCGCTTACCATGAGAACGAACAGTACAGTGTTTTGGGTTGAGGTGGAGGCAAACAA
Organism: Gopherus evgoodei; assembly: GCF_007399415.2. Taxonomy (NCBI): domain Eukaryota; kingdom Metazoa; phylum Chordata; order Testudines; family Testudinidae; genus Gopherus; species Gopherus evgoodei. The sequence continues at coordinate 88,935,018 of NC_044330.1, forward strand.
ACTAATGCTGAGAACCTTGTGATGGGCAGCCCAAATCGGTAAAACCCAGCACTAATGAAAGATAGCACTCAAAGGCAGCACCTGATCAGGTCAAGATAAAGTTTTGTTGGGGCAAAACTCCCAATGAATTCAGTGGAGCCAGGATTTCACTCAGACATTTCTCAGTTGCAGTAATGTAGGCAAAATAAAACAATACACTGGGCAAGATTTAGCTCTAAAAAGACATCCTGCAATGGCACAAGGGTGAGGATCTCTCGTGCATAACGATGAGAAGGCAATACAATGTTCAACACGCCTTTATCACTTTTTGTATATTACCACTTAGTGCTTTGCCTCTTCAAAGTACTTTACAAACGTTAACTAACCAATGCTGCAGGATAGAAAAGAGCTTGAAGGAATTCAAAGTAGCTTGAACAAACATGCAATATGTACTCATGTAGTGTTAATGAGACTCTGGTACACTCGACAGAATTAAGGACTGATTAAAGATCAATTCTAAAAACTAAATAGGACATTGAGGAACCTTCCGACTAACCAACTAGCCCAGCATTAATGCTGCAAAAAATAGTCAAACATGAGCATAGGCAGAGACACTGCAGAGAGAAAACACATAGCAAAAACTAAAACATTAATTCTAGAGTATTTAGAAACATTTACCTTATCACAGTAATGACCATTTCAGCAACAGGCATTGCTGGAAGAATAACCAGTGTCTGGCATTAACTTCTCAAGAAATGGGCAGCTCCTTCCCAGTCAACCTTCATTGCTACTGCTAAAAGGCCCTAATTCTGGGAAGCACTGGGACACATGCTATTCTGACAAGCTTTCCTGAATCAGCACCAACTCTGAAGGGTGCCCTCTGTGAAAACCACCTTATGGGATGCTTTGTTAATTTTGTCCCATTGATTCCATGTCAAATGTGCTCAGTCTTCACGTTAAGACTCTGATTTAGCATTTAACTATGATTAAATGCTGCACTGAGAAGAGATGAACATATTGACTCAGGAGCTAAAAGGTAGTTTTCTATCTGCTAGACCTGCAAATTCAGCTTGAGCTCTGGAAAATTAAGTTGGTCTCTCTCTTGTCCTCCACCCCCACTATCATTGATAAAAGTTTTACAGTTCAAAATGCCCAGTGTCTTCTAAGCCCTTGATAACACCTGTGCAGCATCATACCCTCAATTGATAGAGTGTAACTTAATGAACAATTATGCTGATAAAGCTCAAGATTCCAGCTCCCTTTCTCTTCAGTTCTATGGCCTCTACAGGACTAACAGCCCAATTGATATGCTGACATTGACAGCAGCAAGTTTGACTCTTAATACACGTAGGGAGCAGGTCTGTTGAACACGTGCCATTTTCACATGGGCACTTTGTAGCGTACACCTGCACTTTAAATACAAAGTGCTAATAACGGCTGAGATACTAAGCCACTTAAATGTCCATATGTAAAAGAAAATCAAGACCTGTTGCTTTAAAAAATGTTTGGCTTGCAATCTCATCTTTCAGCGTTGTTTTTCAGTTTTGCATTTAAGGAGCTGTATGAATAGCTCCGGGAACCACAAACTCCTGTAGGTCTTAGCCCACCATCCTTACTCAATTCCCATGGTAGTTTTACCAAAATAAGGCTGGTCAGATCAGCCACTTCATGTGTATGAGATTGTTAACACAGCTCTGTCTGATGCGCACAGGTTTTTTTTTACCTAGTATCATTTCCCCTTGACAATCTTGCCAGTTCCTTCCAACAGTATCCCGCTCTCCCAAACATTTCCGTCCTTGCAGCTGAGTGTACGCAATGCAACCACCGCTGCAGACAGCAGACTTCAAGTGGCAAGGTAAAGATTAAAAGAGCTTTACCTGAATGAGCTAGACATGAAGGAATTTAATCCAGTGTTTGAAATAAAATGTTTATTTACCTTTATTCTCCGAGTCATCACTGAAACGTCTTAGTCTCAGCACCTATATCAGAAGTCAGAGTCAGGCTCATTTGTGAAACGTGTAATAAAATGTACCTTTTACACTTGTAAATGTGGTGGAAATGCTAGTATTTTACATTGTGTCAGTAGTTCCTATAGCTTGTAGTCTTTTTGACAAGAACTGCAGATGGATTGTGAAATCAGTAAAGTAGAGCAGCATGACAGGCGATGGGTGAAATGGTTTTCCTAGAGTCATATAATTTCCATAATGAAAATTCCACACACTAATTGCACTGACAGACAAGTTACAAGGGTGCTGTGTAACTCCTGTTCCACAGGAAATAATGTTTGTAATGCTTCAATTTGAAGCTTGTTTTGAATTAGTGAAAGAATAACTGAACGTATATTTGGGTTGTTGATATTATTTCCTTATGTTGAAAGTTTAAAGTTCTCATCTTAAAATATCTCTAAAGTAAGGCAGCTGGGTGCATGTCATCGGATGGGGGCCCCTTTCTCACTGCTTCATTTGAGCAAAGTCCTGAGGAAACCCACCTGGCCAGTTACAGGTACTACAGATAAACCTTAAAGGTTTTATTCCTGCCAAAGAGAGCTTTAGTATCAAGTGCCTCCCCCAACTAATGCTATTTTGCATGTAAAGCACAGCAATTAGGAAAATATTATAGTACCATGCTATTAGGATTTTACACTTACAGGAGCAAGTGAAGGCACAGAGAGATTAAAGTACTTGTTCAGTCACATAGGAAGTAACAATTCCAATTCAGTTCCCTAATCACAAGACCACCCGCTCTTCTGCACCAATTTTAGCTTGACTTGGTTCAAAGGGAGCTGCATTTCAAAGGGCTCTTCCCTGTAGGTTAGGGAGCAATGGAAGAGCCAACCTTGCATCACAGTAGCCCCTGTTGCTGTTCTCCTTCAGCTTCATAGGGGATGTCAGCCAGTGGATTCAGATACTTGGCTCCATAGCACCCAGAGAATACAGATCTGCTTCCTGGGCTCCAGAAAAATCTGCCTTCCAACTCTAACCTGTGCAGTAGAAAGGTCCTGGTTCCTTTCAGTAGAGAGCTGCACATCACCCCAATACAACTGCTTATTTCTCCAGAATTCTTAATTCTAGATTTGCATTTTAGCCCCACTTTGAAAAACAGCTGACTTCCCCCTTCTCTGATACTCACTGAAGGGCTGGACTTTTCACTGTATAGCTATCTGGAGATTTTAAACTCATTACATTAGGTGATTTGGTCTAACCGTACTGACTGACTCTTCTGCAGGCACAAGTAGTAACGGCTAAGGTGGTCCTGGGTGAAGAAAAAAGAATAGGAAAGAGGAAAAAATCTATGCATGGTATTGCAATTATTTCAACTCCAAGTCTGATCTGCTTCAGTACAGTTTAGTAATAAATTAATCCTGATGTCGAGAGGTCAACTCCAAGGAGAGTGGAACTACTGAGGTCACAGGATATATCATGAGCAGAAGAATGGGGATAATGAGGACCATGTAAATACTTATATGCATGTGACTGTGTCGGCTCCAGGATATTAGAGACAAGGTGGGTGAAGTAATGTCTTTTATTGGACCAACTAATAACTTAAGCTAAACAATCTGTTTCACCTTGCATTTTGCTGCAGGCTGGGAGTTGCTTTCCCAGACCTGAAGTATAGATGTGTGTGGCTCGAAAGCTTGTCTCTCTCACCAACAGAAGTCGGTTCAATAAAAGATATTACCTAACTCAACTTCTCTCTCATATGAATACTTATTATCATAGCACCTAAGAGTCCCAGTTATGGACCAGGACACCATTGTGCTCGGCACTTAACACACACAGAACAAAAGGATTTACAATCTAAATAGACCCCAAGAGAGAGCCATGGATACGTGCAGATGATGGAGTACAAGGAAACGATGAGGCAATACTGATTTGCATGATAGGCACGTAGTCTCAGCACACCGACAGCTTTAGTTTTGTTTTGCAGTGATGATGGTGAAGGAGTTTTAAGGAGTAATTCTTACAGTACGTATAGCACAGCCTTCCAAAGTTTTACTCACCTACAGCAAGTAACTGATTTTGAAAGGTTACACTTTTTTTCCTCCATCTTGGAGGGAAGAGGGTGAGGCAAGTAGATTTTGTGCCTGTGTTGGTAAGTTTGCATATAAAATTTGCAGGGCTGGCTTAATGTAAGATTTAAGAGTCTCATATTTCTTAATTACATCCCCCCAAAATTACCAAACATGCAACAAGCATCAGCAGATCAATATGCTAGGCACAGCAGACACAGGCTTCTACCTGCTGTGCTGTTAACACGTATAGACAAGAGTCAGAAGAAACTTAAGATACATATTGTGTGATTCTTTGCTGTAATAAGTGGTAATTGTGATTGGATTGGCCTTTGATTAAAGTCACATGGATAACTTAGTATTTAATAGTTGGTATGTAATAAAACATGACTATATTTGCAGTCATTAAACCAAATATTAAAAAAATTACAACTTTGAATACCAAACTTAGAGGCCTAATGCTAAGGAGGGTTCAGGAACCTGCAGATCCCATGAAGTCAGTGAGTTTCAGGCGCTCAGCACCTCTTAGCATCTGCTACCCTTAACCCCAAACTCAGTTTGAACAATGTCTTTTTATATTACAATTTAGTTTATCTGATTGTTGGGCAAAAGAGAGCTCTTGCACTCAGATCAAAATCCCAGGAAGCTGTGATAGATCCATTTGCAGAGGTTCTTCTAGATGATGCATCACAAAAAGAAGTTGCAGTATTTTTCTCTTCCAACACCTGTGGAACTGACCAGGGTGGTGGTCATCTGGCACTGCACAGATCCTGAGTGCACATGAATCTCTGGAGAATCTCCACAGGCAGGGGCTATTTATGTAGAAGCTAATACCTCTGGAACTCTCTCTTGGGTCCCCTATAAGTATTTTTCTTGAATCCTGAACTAAAAATGTGAAAACAGAGTTTATACCCGAGAGATGTCAGTTAACGGCTCCACTCACAACCATCAGTTTATTTCTCAAACGACAAATTCTTCACGCATTGTAACCAATGTGGATCTAACGGCATGTTAAAAACGCAGCACCATACGTGTTTATGCATTTTGGTCACTTTATTAAATGAGATATTAAATAGTTTAAGTTTCAACTACTAAACAGCACTTTGAATGGTGAAAACACAGATAGTATATTGTCATACTCGAATGCTTCTTCTCTTTAAAAACACATTCCCAGTCCTTATATATATTACAAAACAGCCTTATAGGAAGAGGTGACATCTTTTCTACAGTACTTAAGATATTTAATACAGAACTGAAAAGCCGTCTAACAGAAACAAAGGCAAGTCTTCACAGCTGTATGATTTCAGCAGCCAAAGCTGGTTGATGGACTGAAACATTACTATACAACTGGGACAAAACATATACAATATCACAATACTAAGCAAAAACGCTTTACATCCAAAGGAATAAACAGGTTACAAAATGTGGAGAATTTAGCAGGCAAAACTGTATTACAAGCAACATTTTTATTCGTCATCTTAAGCCATTTCAACTAGTTAAAACATCTAAAACAAATATAAAAATGAGCCTTTTATTACCTTATTGATGTAATGTTCTGTCTTTAAATATTTGTTAAAGCTTCATGTTATACACACATTATGCAGCTAAAATGTCAAGTGAGGAACATGTATACAAAGTGGTCCAAGTTTTATTTCAATGCTTCTTTTCTTTGATTAATCTTCTTATGCATTAGTCTTCTGTTATCCATAGTACTGTCCACAGTAGAAAAATGTGCCTTTAAATGTTGCCTAAAACTTCCACATTTAAGTCTTTGAGCAAGTTATCGTAGAACTCCACTGAAAATTCCCAGGTGTGGTAGAACATATTTGTCTTATTCACGACATGCAGGAATATCAGTGACAGTTGTCCAGAGTACATTTGCATTCAAATGCTTGTCTCACAAAGTCTAGTTTTTTTTTTAACTTCTTCTAAAGTGAATGCACCTTTTTTGGCTCCCCTCTCCAGCAAATTAAATAAATCTGATTACGGAGCTGGCAAAGGCTTAGAATGTAAAGGGTTTTCTTGCAATGTCTTGTAACAGAAAAAATCCAAACCAACAATTTTGTTAGCTGGTTTTGCAGCAGATCTAACAAATTCTAGTCACATCACAAACCAAAATTCAATCCTCACAGGAAGTATCTCACAGCATTTGTATGTGGAAACACATCTCTTTTGAGGACATTAATACTCAAAGAAGTCCTTCACGAGTGATTCAAGAAACCAAAACACTTCTAGCTGATGTCAGCAAGTCATGCGAGTATAGTGATAGCTACAGCAAATCCCTCCAGCCAGCTTTCGTTTATCAACAATTTTCTAGCTGTTTTCAATACCTGATGCAGTATCACCTCAAATATTTCTGTCATTTGTCTCCCACATTCTAAAAACGTTTTCCTTTAAAAATAGTATCAGACAAACTATATGGAAAGAAAAGTCATGTGTGTGTGTAAATGGATCATCATAAGCACAGAAAATGTGCTACTACCCATTAAAATGTTGGGAACGTAGGTGTTAATGACATGTAATCAATTAGAAACATACCTTGGTCTAGATTTAAATAAAAATTAAAAAATTAAAAAAAAATCAAAGGAACAAGGTCTTTTTGTACTAACTTATTTTCTTACAAAAATGGAAGAAGGGGTAAGGAGAAGAGCATGGTATGAAGAGATCCTTATCTATACAAGGAGATTTATTTCACAATTCTGGCAACACTGGAAATTGTTAAAGCACGTTCATTCATTGTATGAATTTAAAGTCGGCAATGGTTCTGCCACTCTGATGTTGTTTATAAAACAGGGAGTAACCCTAAGAATCACCACTATCATAACCTCCAAAATACCAGTAATTTGATTCTTTTGGTCCCTATCCCATTGCCAGCAATGGGAAGAGACATTAGCACCAGCATCAAGGAGTTAACAGAAATGTGCTTTGTATCAGAGTCAATAAACAGTGAAATAATGTGTGAAGGATACAAAGCTGTAAATTTGAATTTACCAGTTATTTCATCACATGAAACTGAAAATAAAAAGTTGCAGAAGACTGGAGAAGAAAAGTTCTCTTCTCAAGTCACAATTTAAGGCTGTACACACAGTTTCTATATAACTGCATGACAAAGTTTCAGAGCCGTAGTATTTAAGAATATTGCACTCAATTTTGTCTCAAGAGAATTTTCAGTTCCTGTTTTATTCCGCACAGATGATATAGCATGAGTCCAGACTTCAGTCAAAAAGAAACTAGATCATTTCTCTGTCTTATCACACTCACTAATTTCAAGAAATGGGTAACTAGAAAAGTATTCCATAATTTGAGGAATCAACTCTAATCAAGAACTCAGCCATGTACATTTTATATATGGCATACTGAAACATACAGATCTGTAGTCTTTCCTAAGTTTCTCATGTTTGATGATGGTTTTATGGCTACTAAAAACAAGAATAGGACTTTAGACAGTAAACCAATGGAGCTGCGACTATTATGGAAAGGCTTGTTTTCACTGAAAACAATTTGATATCTCCTGTATTCAACACATGTAAGAAGATTCTAGGCAACAACACTGACACGAGAGGGAAAAATGTTACATCCTATTTAAAAACACAGTTGAAACATTAATATGGAACATGGCATTTAAGGGATCCAAACTATTTATGCAGTTGAGTTCTGTTAAGCCATTGATTCCTAAAAAAATAAAAAAGTTCTCTCTCTGATTTTAACAATCCATTTAGTGCAAAATCACATTTATTTCCCTTGGGAAGGTCCTGGATTTTTGCCTCTCATTGGGGGTGGTGCACGCTGCAATGGTGGTGGCTGCATACCACCAGAGACTGCCTGATACATTCCTCTGATATCTATCTGCTGGTAGGTGGAAGGATTCATGATTAAATTTGGAGGCTTTGGCATCATGAGATGACTCATTGCTGCTTGTTGATAAGACATTTGCTGCTGCTGCTGCTGATTGTACTGCTGCTGTAGTCTTCTGTTCATAAGTATCCGCTGAACACAACTGATTAACTGTGTGGAGGGAAAGTGGAGCTGTTACAAGTGCATGACCTGTCTTAATGCAGCAAGTATCAAGTTTAGAGTTAAAAATCAATTTGTTAGGGGTACCATGGCTGAAGAAAAAAGCATTATTGTTATCACCATCACTAACGTGATGGCATTCACAAGCTGATAACTGTAGAAACCAGTTAGTAACACCATTTAGGACTAAGTTCTCCTAATGACTTGCCTATTGTATTGCAGGCAGCATTTATGTTAGTTGCCATGGTGATATGCACTATACTGTGAAATTACTCCCATGTATTAGTTACAGCATTTGTTGTCAGGTACCATTTATCACCCCTTTGAAAATCCTACAAGTTGATGGGCAAATAAACATTTAGTGACAAACACCAAAGGAGAAAACACTTCCAGTTGGAGTAGCACCTACTGGGAAAGTTTCAGATTTCTCAGGATTACTCAGAAAGTATTAATGCATTGTGTGGTTTTAAGTTATGTGCATTCTGCATAAGATAATTCCTTAGTGCCAGTACAAAGCCTGTCAGTGGTAAAGGAACACACCAGGAAAGGGTGATGAGAAAGGATTCAGACAGATAGCATTGGCATGGATTATTTTGGCTTCAGAGTTGTTTTAAGGCAGATTCAATGCATGGCGGAGTGCTTTGGATCTGTTTTCCCATAGAACTAAAATGCTGTAAACTGAATCACACTAAAGAGATGCAAAGTTCCTATATACGATTAGAAAGTTAACATCTTTCAGGAGACTGGGTCTGGTGTAAAAGCCACTGTATGCGACATACCTATTGCCAGTTAGGTATTTGGTTTTCTTTAAGCCACTTAGTCTTCAAGCCCTTCAAATACATGAATTATTAGTAGAATTCGGGAGACTGTATTTTGCAATCTACTTTACAGGATGTCTCCCTAATGAACAATGCTAGTCCAAAACATTGTATGACCCAGCGCTTTCTGGTGCGGAGGAGCAAAGCACACTGTTGGTAATTACTGGGCCCAAGGGACTGATAAGAAGCTGGCATTCTACAAAAACATGTGTAATATCATGTGCTAGTCCAGGTTGGTGTCACTCACACACCCCAATCCAAATAAATATAACCATCTAAAAGGCATTCAGAATTCTTACCATCTGTTGTTTTGTCAAGACATCATTGTAGATGGCTTCTCGGCGCTTAACATCAAGCTCCTGGCTTGCCTGTCTGCTTAGGGCCAAGGCCTGTACTTGGGTCTCTGTCAGGGTCAGATTTTCCTTCCACTGAAAAGGAAAAAAAATACATTTTATTAGTCACCCTGATAGAAAAGTAAGGGTAATCAAGTTCTCGTAATTTTTTCAGAGCTGGATTAATATAGTTGACACTGAACGATAGCCCCATTCCCAGTAAATATTCTGGGGAAGTACAGTTTTATAACTATAACCAGAAGTTATTAGATCTTTATATTGCCAATAAAAAACATGCTTTCTTAGATTTTATTTTAAAAGGGGAAATGGTATGAGAAGAAAACGGGGAAAAAACCACACAGCTGAGCCTATCAGTCTCATGTGCAAGGAGCCAGCATTTTCACTGTATGGTAAATAATACTTACATGCAGCTATGGACCAAATCGTTGGCAGTACAAGATTCTACTATGCATGCAGGTGCTATTACCCCAGTTCATCATTAATTAGCTGTTAATACAAGCTGTGGTAACAGAAATCAGCACTAATTAAAATACTGCTTTATATATAATATAATATGACAATTAAGTGGATGACTATTTACAATCAGTAGTCACTACTTTGCCTGACACTGCTTATTAACATTTTTCCAGCTCCTGACCAAATTTGGATTAATATGTATTTTACTTACTATAGTTGAAATTATATCTTCCAGGGGCTGAATTCTCACTGCAGTTACACTGTTGGTTGCTTCCACAACTTTTTCTCTTCCTTGATTAATGAGGTCCTGAGAGAACAGCAGACAATGAATTATAAAAGATAGGTGCAAAGCAAGAGATTAAGTTAACACATTTAGAAATGCTTTTCTCCATCTCCAATTTATGTAACTACATTTGAAACTTTTTTACACAAGTTGGGTAATAGGATGGAAATAAATTCACACACGATTAGACTTTGGAGGCAAGTAAATGAACAGAAAATACAAATAAGTCAACTGAAAATAATCTGCTCACTCGGTGCTTTTTAGATTATCAAAACAGTGTTAAACCCAAGTGACAAAATTTTACATCTAACAAACTTTTTGTAGTTGGCATTGTAAAATTATTACAATTGTCACATTCACACTCACTATGACTGTTCAACATTACTTCTTGTTTTAAATTATACTAGTACATGCCTAATATCATACATCTGCTACAGTGACCAGCTTCCTATAATCAGAATACACTGTTGGTATAAGCATTTCAATATGCACACAAATCAGTAGATTAGTAGATTATGCACACTTTTAAAAAATGTGACACTCAATTAGAAGGCATTAACTATCAGGATGTTAAAAAAATTCAGTAATTACTGATTTGTAACTTAATTAGAATAGCTGAGACATGCTCAAAGCAATGTCGATACACTGTGTCATTTGGATTTCACTACCTACCTCTAGCTGTTGGTTACTCATTGCTGATAATGCTCCCAAATTGAATGGAATATATGGAGTCTGAGAGTTGAAATTGATAGGGGGCATATTAGTCCCAGCTGGCATGTTGAAGCGCATGGTCAGACCCTTAAAAACAAAAATTGTACTTAGGAATATTCATAGTAGCTAAAACCAAGTTCTACAGCATGCCACTGCTGTCAGTTCTAGGAAAGAATTGAACACACACAAACAAAATACACCCTACAAGAGAAACCAAGGATCTTATAGATAAAGTTTTAACCCTTCAAACTGTAACCATCTGAGCATATTGAAAATTCTTTCCAAAGAGTGAAATCAAAATGATTAAGTTTCCAACCACTCAGAGAAGCCTCAGTACTTGTCTTGAGATTTGGGTCTAGTTCATCTATAATTAACTGGTATAAACACAGTAAGAGAAGAAAATCCTAACAATGTCCTCAGATTGTCTAGTGATAGGAAAACCAGCTGAACAGGGGTAGCCTGACTTGATAGAAATGCAGTATGCAGAGTTTTATTCATTGGAAGAAAGAAATACAAGACCCCTTGCAAAAAATAATTCTCAAATACACAAGTCCACTGTTGAAATAAAAGTCAAAAACATCAATTAGATCACAAAAGTTATTGAAGCTGAAAAATAATTCCCAAAAATGTTCAAACAAATTATACCACCAAGCAACTGATAGGCATGCCTGGTTGCACAAAGCCATTAGTATATTCTGGCAAACTTGTATTTCCAAAATGTAGGGACACCAATGCCTAAATAGGCTTAGTGTAACCACCATTGTTCTTTAAAAGAATAATCCCACCTTCTGCAAAAAGCAAAGACGAATACTTTTGTTTTAAATAAATTTGAATTACAAACACCAATACACTAAATTCTTTCTTTTGGGATTGTTAAAAAAGCAACTATGCCAGACAGGTAATAAAGCTACGTCTTTGGAAACAACTAGGTCTCCATAAATCAACCCTACATAATTTTATCTTCGATATCGAAGAATCAATCCTGAATAGGTATTATTCTTTTTCTCTTAATCACAGTCTGATCTGAAGTGGTTAACTTTCTCACACATTTCATAATCTGGTATTGATATAATGAAGTTTGACAACTCTGCTAACACTTGGAAGGCAGTAAGGTGATAGGGAATAGCCAGCATGGATTTGTAAAGAACAAACCGTGTCAAACCAATTTGATAGCTTTCTTTGATAGGATAACGAGTCTTGTGGATAAGGGAGAAGCGGTGGATGTGGTATACCTAGAATTTAGTAAGGCGTTTGATACGGTCTCACATGATATCCTTATCGATAAACTAGGCAAATACAATTTAGATGGGGCTACTATAAGGTGGGTGCATAATTGGCTGGATAACCGTATTCAGAGAGTAGTTATTAATGGCTCCTGCTGGAAAGGTATAACAAGTGGGGTTCCACAGGGGTCTGTTTTGGGACCGGCTCTGTTCAATATCTTCATCAACGACTTAGATGTTGGCATAGAAAGTACGCTTATTAAGTCTGTCCTATCTCGGGGACTCTCTTTCTGCCCTGCCATCCCCACCAACATGATACAGTTCTGCGGCGATCTGGAAGCCTACTTCCGCCATCTCCGACTCAAAGAATACTTTCAGGACAACACTGAACAGCGCACTGATACACAGGTACCCTCCCACCAACAGCACAAGAAGAAGAACTCCACATGGACTCTTCCTGAGGGTCGAAATGACAGTCTGGATCTCTACATTGAATGCTTCCGCCGAAGTGCACAGGCAGAAATTGTGGAAAAACAACATCGCTTGCCTCATAACTTAAGTCCTGCAGAACGCAATGCCATCCACAGCCCCAGAAACCACCCAGACATTATCATCAAAAAGGCTGACAAAGGAGGTGCTGTTGTCATCATGAACAGGTCTGACTACCAAAAGGAGGCTGCCAGACAACTCTCCAACACCAAATTCTACAGGCCACTTCCCTCAGATCCCACTGAGGAATACACTAAGAAACTGCACCATCTACTCAGGACACTCTCTACTCTAACACCGGAACAAATCAGCATAAGCTTAGAGCCCCGACCACGGGTTATTCTATCTACTACCCAAGATCCACAAACCCGGAAATCCTGGACGCCCCATCATTTCGGGCATTGGCACTCTCACTGAAGGACTGTCTGGATATGTGGACTCTCTACTCAGACTCTATGCCACCAGCACTCCCAGCTATCTCCGTGACACCACTGATTTCCTGAGAAAACTACAATGCATTGGTGACCTTCCAGAAAACACCATCCTAGCCACCATGGATGTAGAGAATCTCTACACAAACATCCCACACACAGATGGAATACAAGCTGTCAGGAACAGTATCCCTGACGATGCTACAGCACAACTGGCTGCTGAGCTCTGTGCCTTTATCCTCACACACAACTATTTCAAATTTGATTACAATATATATCTCCACATCAGTGGCACAGCTATGGGCACCCACATGGCCCCACAATATGCCAATGTTTTTATGGCCGACCTGGAACAATGCTTCTTCAGCTCTCGTCCACTCACGCCCCTTCTCTACTTACGCTACATTGATGACATCTTTATCATCTGGACCCATGGGAAGGAGTCTCTGGAAAAATTCCACCACGATTTCAACAGCTTCCACCCCACCATCAACCTCAGCCTGGACCAATCTACATGGGAGGTCCACTTCCTAGACACCACGGTGCAAATAAGTGATGGTCACATTACCACCACCCTATACCGAAAACCTACCGACCGCTATGCCTACCTTCATGCCTCCAGCTTCCATCCCAGGCACATCACACGATCCATTGTCTACAGCCAAGAACTGAGGTACAACCGCATCTGCTCTAACTCCTCAGACAGAGACCAACACCTACAAAATCTCCACCAAGCATTCTCAAAACTACAATACCCCCAAGAGGAAATATGGAAACAGATCAACAGAGCCAGACGTGTACCCAGAAGCCTCCTACTGCAAGTCAAACCCAAGAAAGAAACCAACAGGACTCCACTGGCCATCACATACAGTCCCCAACTAAAACATCTCCAACTAAAATCTCTCCATCAGGGACTTACAACCCATCCTGGACAATGATCCCACACTTTCATAGGCCTTGAGTGGCAGGCCAGTCCTCGCCCACAGATAACCTGCCAACCTGAAACATATTCTCACCTGTAACTGCACACCGCATCATAGTAACTCTAGCTCAGGAACCAATCCATGCAGCAAACCTCGATGCCAACTCTGCCTACATATCTACACCAGCGACACCATCACAGGACCTAACCAGATCAGCCACACCATCACTGGTTCATTCACCTGCACGTCCACCAATATAATATACGCCATCATATGCCAGCAATGCCCCTCTGCTATGTACATCGGCCAAACTGGACAGTTGCTACGGAAAAGGATAAATGGACACAAATCAGATATTAGGAATGGCAATATACAAAAACCTGTTGGAGAACACTTCAACCTCCCTGGCCACACTAGAGCAGATTTTAAGGTGGCTATCCTGCAGCTAAAAAACTTCAGGACCAGACTTCAAAGAGGAACTGCTGAGCTTCAGTTCATCTGCAAATTTGACACCATCAGGTCAGGATTAAACAAAGACTGTGAATGGCTTGCCAATTACAAAACCAGTTTCTCCTCCCTTGGTTTTCACACCTCAACTGCTAGAACAGGGCCTCATCCTCCCTGATTGAACTACCTCATTATCTCTAGCTTGCCTGCATATATATACCTGCCCCTGGAAATTTCCACTACATGCATCTGACGAAGTGGGTATTCACCCACGAAAGCTCATGCTCCAAAACGTCTGTTAGTCTATAAGGTGCCACAGGACTCTTTGCTGCTTTTACAGATCCAGACTAACATGGCTACCCCTCTGATGCTTATTAAGTTTGCAGACGATACCAAACTGGGAGGGATTGCAACTGCTCTGAAGGACAGGGTCAAAATTCAAAATGATCTGGACAAATTGGAGAAATGGTTTGAGATAAACTGGATGAAGTTCAATAAAGACAAATGCAAAGTGCTCCACTTAGGAAGGAACAATCAGTTTCACACATACAGAATGGGAAGAGACTGTCTAGGAAGGAGTATGGCAGAAAGAGATCTAGGGGTCATAGTGGACCACAAGCTAAGTATGAGTCAGCAGTGTGATACTGCTGCAAAAAAAGCAAATGTGATTCTGGGATGCATTAACAGGTGTGTTGTAAACAAGACACGAGAAGTCATTCTTCTGCTCTACTCTGCGCTGGTTAGGCCTCAGCTGGAGTATTGTGTCCAGTTCTGGGCACCGCATTTCAAGAAAGATGTGGAGAAATTGGAGAGGGTCCAGAGAAGAGCAACAAGAATGATTAAAGGTCTTGAGAACATGAAGGAAGGCTGAAAGAATTGGGTTTATTTAGTTTGGAAAAGAGAAGACTGAGAGGATACATGATAGCAGTTTTCAGGTATCTAAAAGGGTATCATCAGGAGGAGGGAGAAAACTTGTTCACCTTAGCCTCTAATGATAGAACACGAAGCAATGGGCTTAAACTGCAGCAAGGGAGATTTAGGTTGGACATTAGGAAAAAGTTCCTAACTGTCAGGGTAGTTAAACACTGGAATAAATTACCTAGGGAGGTTGTAGAATCTCCATCTCTGGAGACATTTAAGAGTAGGTTAGATAAATGTCTATCAGGGATGGTCTAGACAGTATTTGGTCCTGCCATGAGGGCAGGGGACTGGACTCGATGACCTCTCGAGGTCCCTTCCAGTCCTAGAGTCTATGAAACTCTGAGGATGCTTCTTTCAGAATCTATATGTATATAAACTGTTACTCTATTTTATGAAGGGTATGATTTAAGTATTTAGAATAGTGGCAATGTGAATTAGTAACATTAGGAGTTGGTAACTAGCCAGGTGTATTAATAGCACTTTCAGCTTTGCCATAAATCACCCTGTGTTTGTTAAGGATTCTCATATACTGTAATTCACACATAGCCTAATTTTTTTTAAATTGAAAAAGGTCTTTTTCCTATAGAATTCATATGAAATACAAATGAACACAGAATTCTCAAAATTCTGGTAGGAATTACTCAACAATCTTCCAAAAATCAAAATTTTGCAGGACTTCACATTTGAAAACAAATAGAGAAAATAGATTGTCAATTGCTTGATCATTCCAGTCCTTAGATTCTAAGCCCCATGCATAGAGCCCTTCATGGATACAAAATTTATATGTGTGGCTACAAATCAGTATCCGCAGAGCAGAAGGGCTCTACTGGGAACCACACTGGCAAAAGTAGCAACATGTTGGGCTGCCGCTCCCAGGAGCCAGTGTCCCACGCTGGCAGCAACTCTGGCATGGCAGTCAGTAGGGGTGGGCACTACGGTCAATGGCAACTGTCCCAGGTCACGCTAGTGTATACAAGCAGCTTGCAAGCTCCCAGACAGGAGCTGTACACTGCACAGGGTTGTACTGATGCATGATTTCTTGTATCCTTCAAGCAGGTTGTTTTGTCTAATGGAAATGGTACTACCTTACACGTTTTTAAAATAAATGTCATGAGGTCTTATGCACTATATAAGATGATAAAACTGGAAAAAGGCACTTCTAACAGTAAAAGAATTGTTCAGAAGCCTTTCTCCCTCCTTTTCCCCAGGTGTGAATGAAAGGGTTTCTTGGGTATTTTTGTTCTAGGTCCTGTTCAAAATTAAGTTTGAAAGACACACGAAATATAGTAAATTAAGGGGTTTTAATCCCTTTTGGGGAGGACATTTTCCTCTGACCATAGTCCCCTACGCAGACTGGGTATGGTGTTCTTTTGTGAGAACTTTTGTCCTCAGGACAAGACATTTAAAAAAAAAAAAAAAAGACTGAAAACAGATGACAAACGATAAAGTTCAAGGCATGAGTTCATGGTCTTTTCTGGCCCTACACAATTGCATATCCATGACTGTTAAACTTTTATCTCCACTTGGAGCCATCCAGATGTTTTAGTGTCATATCTAACACAGTACTTAGGTTCCCTCAGATAAATTACATTGCTACCAAAAATCTCCAGCTACTCTACATATCTGTGAACTCCTGAAATTCTCTCTAAACTGAGTAAGATGCTCACTTAAAATCTTCAGCAACTTTCCATACTTCACATTTTGTGAATTCAAAAGAGAAAGTAGATTAGTTATCAGATCTGATCACCAGGTGCAACATCTTTCAAACTTTCAGGCATTTTTCACTTCTGCTGCCTTTACGTCCTTTAGAGGAATACTCTAGCAACAATACTCCTATTTACACCAAACAAATCAATACTTAAGTTCTTATTCTCCTTGTACAGTATGATAATGGAAGCTAGTTTCAATTTTCTCTGTTCTCCCAGTGGGTTAAGTGAAATGCAATTATTTTCAACACTTTTGAACTAAGTCACAAATTTATAAGCATATTTTAAGAAAAGATATTTTACTCTCTTAAACACTAGAAAGTTCATTCTACTTACTGCAATGACCATTCCCACTAAAACTTTGTCTTTCTGTCCATAATTCAAACCAAAGTAGTTACCTGACCATCAGTGGGTACCTCCCTTTTTGACAGTTTTATAAAATTCTTGTTATGCACTCAATTTCCTTCTCTCACTTTTTTTTTTTTATTATTATTATTATAACAGCCCAGGAATTACTAGATCGAAAAGAACTGTCTCTAGTTTAAGAATCTAGGACCTTGGCAATGAATAAACTGCAAACTCTCAGGCCAATTCCAGTATTTATTTATGCCTCAACTGGATAATATTTTCTGGGGTTAGGGAAAGGCAGAGGAGGGCTTGTTTTGAAACCAGATGCCCATTTTTCCATTAAAAAACTCAAAGGTAGAGATTTTCCATAAATTTTCAAAATGAAGTATCATAAAGAATGTCAGTTGGATGTATAATATAAAATGTGAAAACTACAAAGCTAATTATTAATAAAAAAGTAACAAACACTAAGTAAAAATATCTTGAAGCAAATACATACAAAAGTCCACCACCAAAACAGCATCCATCTTTTCATAGTCTGGTTAGCTTTTATAGAGGTGATATTTAAAATTACCATTTATATACTATTATTCAGAAGCCCATTTTCAAGCCTATAATAGAGCTATTTCCACAAAGATTCATTATACTCACAGAACAATCAATTTCTTTTTTTAAACTGAAGGTTACTTTCACACACCTGACACCCACTTTAAGTTACTGCCGACATCTTTACCTTTTTTTCAGCTTCATACTCTGCCCAAGCTGCTTTCCTTTCTTCTTCGGTCAATTCTTCTTCCTCTTTATGGTCTAGGAGGGAATCATGTTCATGATAGCCCACTATATGTTCTTTGTGGATCTGAAGCAATTCTGCCAGAATTGTATCCTGTTTAAATGAAAAAGTACCATGAAATCAAGGTCACTTGTTAAATATTTTTATCTGTAATAGTGCTACAGAATATTTTTGTTGAGCATGTGCAAGTCATATTTCTTTGACCTGACTTTCACAATAGAGCTCAAAGCACTTCGTATATAAACAAAACTAAAATAAATTAAAACAAAAAACAAATGCCGTTTTCCTGATAGGAAAGGTAATGGAAAAACAACCTCATGCAACAGATAGTCAAATCATTGAATGCACCCGTACAGTATGCCCAGATTCCACAATGACCGATGCAGTACAGAACCTAAATAGAACGAAATGTGCCAAATAATTGCTTCTTTAAAAGATGCTTGTACCCTACCCCTGACGGGAGGCTATGATAATCTCCTTTAGTGATGAGGTAGAGCCTCCCTGTTGGATTTTATGAGTTGGAAAGTATTTGAGTCCAAATTGCATGTTTCAATCTAAAACTCCAGAAGCAGTTTCACTACCATACCACCAATAGTCCCTGTAGGAGGCCACCTTTTTCAAAATGGCAAGATACATGTATTGGGATATGTAGTCTCCACACTTCTGTATTAAAATGCCACATTTCTGGGTTCCATGCGCTGGATTTGACCAACAGGCCATGCTTTGGACATTCATTCTATATGATCATATTCTTATCATCATATCATAAAGCACTCATATTCTATATTACTTTCACACTTTTATAATAACTAAAATATTTAAATGACCTCATTAGTTGCAAACTGTTTTATTCAAAGTCCTGAATATTAAAGTCCTATGGAGCTGTGTTAAAAATTATCACTATTTTTAAAAAGTCACAGTCACTAACCTAAAAACCCCTAATTTATTAATTAAGCAAATAAAAGAGAGAACGTGGCAGGTAACTAACATATTTAGGTGCTATTGTCCTTGCTAGGAATACAGATGCCAGGTAATGAGATAATGTTATCTCAATCAAAAAGTGAAATAAAAGCAAATGGAGGAGAAAATAATGGATGGAACAAAGCTGCATGTATCTTAAATTAAAGTTAAAGGTTTTGCAGTCTTCATTTTTACTGACAACATTTCCTTCTCCATGGGCACCCACATGACAATGCTTGGTGTTGAAATGAAAGCAATGCCTCTGAGGATCAACGGAACCAAGGCCCATAAGATTACTAGATCCCGCTCCTGTTGGGACCACAAAGTGCAGACTGTATTCCTATTCTGAAGAGCTCACAGTCTATATAGACCTAAGATGAGAGAAAGGGAAACAAATACAAGTAGAAGGTATGGAACTGATCCACGGAGAAAAAGTGACTTGTAGCCCAGATCACACAGGGAGCCTGTGGCAGAGCCAGGAAGCGAACCCAGATATCCTGAATCCCAATCCAATTCCTTAATCACAAGTGACTACTATCTGCTTCTACACTTTATACTGCTACACAGGCCAAAAAACCCCACAATTTTGAGTATTAAAGCAGTTAACATCTTCTTTTTTTTTTTAAAAGTCAACTTCTTTGTTTCATCCTTGCCCTATCAACTGGCCTCTTCATGTAGGAGCCACAACATTTTCCTCCAGCCCCTCAGGAGCAAACTCTGTGATATATCCGTGTGACTAAAGGGCACATGAATGAAATAATGGGATTCAGGGGAAGAGAAAGTATATGGTAATAGGATACACAGAAAACATTTAAGGGAGGTGGGTGAAAGTCCAGAAGAGATTACAAAATTAAGTTAACACAATAAAAGCTTTCTCAACATACTGTAGCTGTACATAAGTGTGTGGAGGGTTCTTATACATGCATATACATTAGTTTCCATGGTAACACTATTACTGAAAACAATACTGGAATATAATCCACACTCACTTGGCCAACACCGTCATCAAAATGTGGTTTAAATTACATCCAACTGTGTATGTTTGCTTTTCTTTGTCTAAACTTTATTTTGCATTAAATAATGCGATGACGATTGAAAGCTAAGTATGATACGCCATTACATTTTCTTAAATGTTTTTACACTGAAAAACTAATTCATTCAATTTTATGTGAAATTCAGTAAATAAGTTTAGTGATTTGCATTAGTGTACTCTGAAATTAAAAAAAAAAAGCATTTAGCAATATGGTTTATAGGTTTTTAAAATCATACTGAAATGCAATTTTGGTGCTGAACTGAAAATTGCTGAAAAATGTTTCCAAACTTCAAAAATGTTTCTCCCAGTTGTCATTTTCAATTTTTCATGGAACTAAATGCAACAGAAGAATTGCATCGAAAAGAAGACTAACCCAGGAGGGCACACAACCTATATACTGAGTCATAAAATAAATATTTTTTCTCAACCAATTCAGCGATTTATAGAAAAGAAGCAGAGAAATTAATACTGGAATTAGCAGCTTTTTAAGAAGTCACAAATTTTCTCTTCTTAGACTACATGAAAAAGCAAACACTTGCTAAATCCCGGACAACTAATGCTTACATATCGCAAACTACTGCTAAAGAGATACAATGCCCAACTCAGCCAATCCTACGTTTAACAACATAAATACTATGGCATTGAGACAGGAGTAGTCAATGAGGTGGACCGCAGGCCAAATCCAGACTGCCAGATTCTTTTGAACAGACCCCAAAATCTTTTTATGTACTTACTGTAATAATTGTTTATTTTCTTTGGAGTCTGGACCTTGACTATATCTTGACAAAAAATAATTGACTACATCTGCATTAATGCATTGCTTGCTTTTGCTGACTGGGGCGTGCTGCTGGTGGTATTGGGGACTTGATGACAACAACAAGAATATATGACAGAGTACACACTACTGCAGGGGTCGGCAACCTTACAGAAGCAGTGTGCTGAGTCTTCATTTATTCACTCTAATTTAAGGTTTTGCTTGCCGATAATACATTTTAACGTTTTTTAGAAGGTCTCTCTCTATAAATCTATATATTATACAACTAAACTAGTGTTGTATTGTAAAATAAATAGGGTTTTCAAAATGTTTAAGAAGATTCATTTAAAATGAAATTAAAATGTTGATCTTACGCTGCCGGCCCGCTCAGCCCGCTGCTGGTCTGGGGTTCTGTTCACCTAGGCTGGCAGTGGGCTGAGCGGGGCCTGCGGCCGGGACCCCGGCTGGCAAGGGTCCGTCAGCCAGAACCCCAGACCAGCAGTGGGCTGTGCAGGGCTGGTGGCCAGGACCCAGAGGGCTGGGGGCAGAGGGCTGGAGTCAGGGCTGGGTATGTGAGGGTTGTAGGTGTCAGGGCAGAGGGGGAGCTGGGTATGGGTGGGGGTGCCAGAGTCAGGGCTAGGGTTGTGGGTGGGGATGAAGGAGTCAAGTAGAGAGCTGGGTATATATGAGGGAGGTACAGGACTCAGGGGAGGAGCCTGGGAGGATGCGGGGCTCAGGGCAGAGGGCGTGGGTGGGTGTATGGGGTGGGTGGGGTCAGGGCTCAGGGCTCAGGGGAGAGTGCTGGGTGACTGCCCCCCTAAAAACTCTCAACCGCGCTGCTCTTTGTCCCCTGACTACCCCCTCCTGGGACCCCACCCCCTATCTAAGCCTCCCTGTTCCTTGTCCCCAGACTGGACTCTACCTCCTACCTGTCCCCTGACTGCCCCGACCCTCATCCACACCCCCATCCCCAGCCAGACCCCCGGGATTCCCATGCCTATCCAACCACTCCCTGTCTCCTGACAGGACCCCCAGAACTCCCAACTCCTCCAACCCCCCCACCACTCCCTGGCTGCCCCAACCTCTTTCCACACCCCTGCCTCCTGACAGGACCCCCAGAACTCCCAACTCATACCACCCCCCCAGATCCTTGTCCCCTGACCACCCCCTTCAGAGACCCCCCACCCTCCTTGCTCCCGGTCCCCTGACTGCCCTGACTCCTGTTCATCCCCTGCCCCCTCATAAACCCCGGGACTCCCATGCCCCATCCAACCCGCCCCATCCCAACCCCCCCCCGGGATCCCATCCCCCCCATCCAACCCACCCTGCTCCCTGTCCCCTAACTACTCCCACCCCTTATCCAACCCCCCCCAGCCCTGGGCCCCTTACCATGAGGCTCCACACACAGCTAGATACGCTGCTCCGTGGGAGCACACAGCCCCAACCCCCAGTGCGCTGCGCGCGGAAGCAGAGCTCCAGGGGAGGGGACGGCAGCTTGCTGCACTCGGCCCCGCATTCCGGCCCAGGAGCGCGGACCCCGCAGCTTGCAGTGCCGGGAGAGTGGGGCCATTTGCCCACCCCGTGCGCACAGCTATGCTTCTGCTCCCTGCCCCTGCGGGGGAAGTGGAGGGCAGAGGAGAGCGTGCCGGGCTGGGCAGGATTTTTAGTGGCATGCTGGAGTCCCGGCAGACTCCAGCGTGCTATTAAAAATTGGCATGCGTGCCATAGGTTGCCGATCCCTGCACTACTGTATGCTCCTGGGGCACTGTATCGGAGGCAGACATGCTGCCTCTAGGAGCACGGGCTTAAGCAGTATCTCTCCCCACCTGGCCTTTGGTCTGCTCCTGCATCGCCTATTTACCAGTGGCCATAAGTGGTGAAGTGACAACTACTTGAACTTGTCACTTTGAACGTATCTGTTACAAAATGAAAAAGCCAAGACAACAATTGGGGAAAAATCTTTTTACAGTTACTTTAACATGCGCTAAATCAGGGGTTCTCAACCTTTTTCTTTCTGACCACCCCCACCCCCGACCCAACATGCTATGATATAGTTTGACTTCTATTTGGGGAGGGGGGCAGGGTCAGCTCTGCACGCAGGGTGCAAGGAGGGATCACCACCTCCATCTTCCGACTCATTTCAGAAGGCCACCTGGCCTGTCTCGGCTGGGATGGGCACACAAACAAACATAACTCAAAGGGGGGAGGGGCTCAGCTCAAAAGGTTTGAAAACTGCTCAGGGTGCAGGCAGGGGGCAACTAGGCATTGTGTATGGGCAAGAGGGTAGCTCAGGGTGAAGACAGCAGTGGATATGCTGGGGCTTCAGTCCTGTATTTCCCGGCTTCAGCCTCAGGGCCCCCGTAAACGGACTTCCGGCCCAACAGGGGACCATGGACCCCCAGTTGAGAATTGCTGAGCTTAATCTTTCTCCCAGCACATAATCCTGTGGGAATTCAGTGTAAAGACTTGTGAGAATCTATTTAAAAATACTATACTAGTACTCATAAGTTAATTTATTTAAAGCACCCACCTCCATTGCTAAAAAGTCCAATACAAACAAAAACGTTACTATATTTTTTATATTTCAGATGTTAACTGAGAAAGTTCTGTTTAAACTCTCTCTTTCAAGGTACAGGTAATAGCTCCAGTGTGCCTTCTAACCATTTAATCTGCTGTTCTACAATACTAAAAATGTTTTGAAGTGCCCAAAACTTCAATCTGGATTAGATAACTAGTCACCAGCCTAACAGAAATCTACACAAAGCCCACTGCATATACAGTAATTATTTCTATACTTACATCATCTAAATTTGAGCCACTGACTAATCAGCCATAGTGCACCTGGTATGCTTTTCTTGGACTGACAGAGATAATTTTTAATACAGCCTTTTTGCAAAGATGCAGAGACAGTGGATTAATACAAATTTGCTTTTAATCAGTGAAAGTGAAGGCTAATTTAACAATTTTTGTGTACTTTTATACAGAACTTTTTAATATAAAAATAGCCTTCTTAACACAAAAATCAAGAACTGAATCTGCCTCCCCCATGGTTCCTTTTCTTGTAATAGCACTGTTAAAAAATAAACTAGATAAGATTCCAACAACATTATTGTCTGTGTCACTCTGAAGCCACAAATGTCAACTGAGTTAGTGTAAAGCAAAGGTCCCCAAACTGCGGGATGTGCCCCCGGCTCCCCCAGGAGAGCACAGCTAGGGCCCGAGCCAGTCCACGGGGGGACAGGGGGGCACGCCACCCAGCTCCACTCCTGTCCCCGGCCACATACGCCGGCTCCACTCCTGGCCCCGTCCCCAGCTGTGGCACCAGCCTCGGCCCCTTTACCACTGTCTGCATCACGCCCTCCTGGAGCTGTGGCCCCGCTCTGGGGGTGGGGGGAAGGGCAAGTGGGAGGGATGGACGGGACGCGGACGGGGTAAGAGGTGGGGTATGAGGTAAAAAGTTTGGGGACCACTGGTGTAAAGTGATGGACACAGCTACAAGCATGGTTGAGACCTCTTTTTGTTTAGAATATCACTAGGTTCAATCATCACTGCATGCTGTGAGAATGAGAGTTTTGTGGAGGTTGGAATACGACAGGGGATCAGGAAAGATGGGAGTAACAGCTATGTAAGGCAAGAGATGGCTATGCCTCCAGCCAAGGGGCAGCTCTGTGTACAAACAGCAACACTGTCACTACAAACAGTGCACAGAACAAAAGCTCCACTTTTAGCTTTTCTTACACATGAATTTATAAATTATACCTGTGTGACAGCGGGGGCTTTCAGCAACTAGTGTTAAATTAAAATCCTAGCAATAGTGCTCTGCCTTACAGAGAACCAAACTCTCAATCCTCAAGCTGACTAGGGGTACTGAAGAGTCAATGTACGCATTCCTTGCAAAATATTTTACCACAACAGCAGCCTGTCTGTGTGATAAAAAGGTAGTACTAATGGGGACTGAAGAAGAATATAGTCCACCAAAAAAAACTGCACAGTAGCTACATGTTAACTCTTTTTAAGGTAACAAGGGTCACACAGTCACTAGCATACATACTACATCATAAACAAAATACAATGAAAGATCTAGCAGTCATGCCACCTTTATTCCAAAACAAACACAAACTGTTATGTAACAGTTAGGTCAGTACTGGTAAGTGCTAATCAAAAAGATGTAGCAGTATAATCGTCTTTTTAAAAAAGGCATTAACAGCCTAAATACCTTTAACAATCCTGCCTTATGTAAATAAGCAGTTCTAATACCATGCTCACCACACTATTTATTTGTACACACCAGTGAACTGAAAATTTATGTTCTGGGCAATTATCTTAACATTCTCCCTGTAGTGACATCTGCCTCCAATCTCTTTTATATTTCATACCAAGGATCTGAGCCTTCAAATCCTCACGTGATTAAGGGTGGTAAAATGAGGTTATGAGTGTAGGTATGGTCCTTTTTCTAGCAGCACTTTGCAACCATAACTATAGCTGAACTAAGTTTTTGTCCTGAGTTTCTATGATTTTTGTAGGAGCAATGTTTTTGGATTACACATGTAGATCTCATGAAATTGAAACTAGCTGAATTTTTTAAACAATTCAAATTACACAATCACTTGGATGATTTCTTAAAAAAAAATCCCAAAGACTAAAATTTAGAGACAAATTTCTACCTCCTTCCACTTAACCTTTGTATCATGTAAATGTTGCTAACTATGTCAAGGAAACATACATGTTATCTATGCAAATTTTGTATAAATATTTCCAACGCCAAGTATATGCCTATAAGCAGTGGTTATACTTCAATTTGTAAGTGTCATTGCTTTTGTTTAGTGAGATGGCTAAAAATGTACATAAGTTATGACATATGCCTTGATATCCATCAATACAGAAATCTGTAAGATGACTTTTCCTCTGTTCAATATTTGATTAAAAGTACTACTGTCTTGCCTTTGTGAAAGTTTTGTGATTTTTCTTCAGTTTTACATAATCTAAATGATGATAATTTTCACAATAGAGGATGGGTACACTGCAAAAAAAAGAGCCACAGCGAGTCTTACAGTCAGGGTCAACTGACTCAGGCTTGAACTATGGGGCTAAAAATATCAATGTAGATGTTCAGGCTCACGCCAGAGCCTGGGCTCTGAGGACCATCCCCCTCACTGGGTTTCAGAGTCCAGGCTCCATCCTGAGCCTGAAGTCTACACTGCTAATTTTAGCTCTGTAGTGTGAGCCCCAGTCACTTGACTCAGGGTCTGAGACTTGCTGGCACGAGTCCCCCCTTTTTTTTTTTAAAATAGCGTAAAAATCCCTATTGTTGATAGATGTTTGTCTGCGTGTGTTCTTTTAACATGATGTCCCAGCTCTGCGCAGACAGATTTTGACTGACCTGCCCAATAAATTCACAGACTCAGTTTTCAGCAAAGGAACTTGGTCAGGTTTATCGCCAATGAAGCATGGTGCTAATGCCCCGGCTCAATGGTTACAGGTACATTAACACATGTATGCTTGAGATAACGGACTGGCTTAGTGAATGGCAGGACTTTCCATTTTCTCCTTGGCCAAAGACACTTCCTCTGAGATACATTTTTTTACACACATACAAACAAGTTATGTATTGCCCCCTTGACGTGGCTAGTTACTGCCCTCTGATGTACCTAGAGACCACTCTCTGATGTAGCTAACTACTACCCATTACCTTGTGCCTGTTGGTTAGATTAAAACATTTCTATCCATCATGCTCTTTTCCGGACCTTGTTTTTAAAATGAGTCAGTGTGTTTTTACCACCTTTGAGGAATGTATTGGTATCAAGGTGCTCTGGTACCACCCTTCTGGAATGTTTGTGTGCGTGTTTTGTGCCCAGCACCTCTTAGGAATGTGTGTTTTTGCAAGATCAGCCCTGTTTTTGCAAGATCAGCCCTGTTTTTGCCAGATTCTATGTGCAGGCCCTGCCCAGCTCACAGCAGGGCTTTGTTTTATATCATTAAATCTTTGACCACTACTTTAGGCCAGGCCTCAGGCCTTATACCAGGCCTCTGATACAAGGGCTTATATCTCAGGCCCTCTTACTTAGATAATTACACCCATAATGTCCCCAAATATCACTCTTTATTTGGAAGCAAAATTGTTATATTAGAAAATCTGACATTAAAACATTCCTTGCAACTCTGATGTTTTGAGTTTTTATTATTGACGATCTCTTAAAATTCTACACCAGAGTAATGAGAAATTGTAAAAGCCCATTATGGTGAAAACAGTAAACACAGATGTATTTAACTACTAGTAAAATGTTACATGGCATGATGTTTAAAAATGTAACTGTTAGCTATATACACATTAATTTTGCTAACTGCCAGGCAAATTTGTATACTTCTGCTTTTTTGTCATGTGGATCTGGCACATAATTATAATATTTTTTCCTCCACAAATTACTCTTTATAAGGAAACTGCGTATGTGCGTGAAGATATATATCTCAAATTTAGAGAACTAAGAAAACAAGCCAAAAATTCACAGATATTGAGAATATTTGAAAACAGGCACTTTTTGTTTACCTAACCTATACAAAGTCTTTAATTATGAAATTTCCAAAAGCACCTGAAGAATCCTAACATATTTGAAGTAAAAGAATTTACAAACAGATCAGCTGCTCAAATCATAATTATAGGTGCAAAAGATAAGTCTAGGAAGTCTAGACTCAACTTAACTATGGAGTCTTGAACAATTCCTTCCTAATGTATGCAACTCTCTAACAGAGCTAGAAAAGCCCTGCTATTGGGCTTTAATGAAGTCAACAAGTGTGCTGGGTCTGCACTCAACTAGCAAGTAACCTTTTCATGAGGAGACCTCAGAGAGAGAAAGATGGCTAATCTACATTTTGATGGCTGTAGAGAAAGATGGAAGAGAAAATACACCACCCAATTCACAATCTACCCCCTTTAAAGAACTAGCCTTAAGGGTTTGACTACATATTCACTTAAATTCCAAAATCCATGTTTTCAACATTTGTTCGTGTATTGGGGTGGGGGTGGGGGAATGTTGTTTTTCTGGATTCTAGCTGTATTTCCACATATTGCTTCTAGTACATTTGCATGATTACTGTGGTGCATTTCTTGCCAATCCCAAGGATTACAGAGGCAAAAGTTCCTTATCTTACGATCTGCATGGTAATAAAATTCCACAATGACATCATTGTTCAGCAAACTATGCTCTGAAGAAATAAAAGCTGAAGGGGCCTGAACACAAGGGGGGAAATTATACCTCAAACCTGTAAAAAACCAAATTAAAGCCTCACGTTAGCTTAAATGCTTATCTTGCTTTTCTGATAATTACAAAGGAACAGTTCTGTCTTTGTAAGAAAGGTACAGGCAGTTCAGTGTCAAAAAGAAGAAATGCAGGTAAATGTTTGTAATAGGTTTTACTAGCCTTTGTTCCCTACCGAAGGCTGCAGAGATCCGATTGTGTATGCTAAATTTATTAGGAACAAAATATCTAATTATGCAACATGACTTTGACCAAGATTTTCCTCTCTGATTACTGTGCAATTCATGAATATAATAAAATGTTTTCCTAAATATAATTAATATGAGATGCCTCTTACTTTCATTTTGATTTTTGCAAAAGAACCAAGCATGAACCAGATATTGAATTTGTCTAGTTAATATTGCAGGTATTACAATTATAAAACCAGAAATAGGCATTGCTATTAAAATTACACTGAAATAAGGAAAACACCAATATAGCAGGAAGGTAACAGAGAAACTCTAATGCTAGTAAACTACCTGAATTCAAACTATTAAAGAAAGATCACAGAATTATAAAAATGTAGGTTTGGGAAGGTCAACTTGCAGCCCGCCTGCAGCCCATCAGCAGATTACCCTGATGGGCCACGACACAGTTTGCTTATATTGACTGTCTGCAGCCACGGTCGCCCGCAGCTCCTAGTGGCTGTGCCTGCGGACGGTCAATGTAAACTAACTAACTGTCTCGCAGCCCGCCAGCGGATTACCCTGACGGGCTGCAGGTTGCCCACTACTGGTCTAACTAGTTCTTAAAAACCTCCAATGACAAAGATTCCACAATCTCCTTAGGTAATTTGTTCCCGTGCTTAACTACCCTTACCGTTAGGATATTTTTCCTAATGTGTAACCTAAATCTCCCTTGCTGCCATTAAGCCCATTACTTCCTCTCCTGTCCTCCTAAATGTAGTACTTTACATTTGTCCTTACGGAATTTCATACTATTTATTTCAGACAATTTCTTCTGTTTGTCAAAATCATTTCAAATTCTTGTCCTGTCCTCCAAAGCACTTGCAACTCCTCCCAGCTTGGTATCTTCCACAAATTTTATAAGTGTACATTCTCCACCATTATCAAAATCACTTATGAAGATACTGAATAGAACCAAACCCAGGACAGATCCTTGCAGGACCTCACTCAATATGCCCTTCCTGCTTAACTGTGAACCATTGATATTTACTCTGATTATGGTTTTCCAATCAGTTGTGCACTCATCTTATAGTTGATTCATTTAGGCTGTATTTTCCTAGTTTGCTCATGAGAAGGTTGTGAGAGATTGTATTAAGAGTCTTACTAAATAAAGTTGATAAATATCACATCTACTCCCTCCCCACATCCGCAAGACTTGTTAACCTGTCAAAGAAGGATATTAGGCTGGTTTGACACGACTTGTTCTTGACAAACCTATGTTGACTGTTACTTATCTTATTGTCTTTTAGGTGCTTGCAAATTGATTGTTTATTTGCTCCATTATCTTTCTGGGTACCAAAGTTAGCTGACTGGTCTATAATTCCCTGGGTTGTCTTTATTTCCCTTTTTATAGACAGACTCTATATTTGTCTTTTTCAGCTGATGGGATCTCTCCTCTCCTCCATGCATTCTCAAAGATCTAATGCCTCAGAGATCTCTTCAGCTAGTTCCTTAAGCATTCTAGGAGGTATTTCATCAGGCTCTGCTGACCTGAAGACACCTAGCTTGTCAAAGTAATTCTTAAACTTGTACTTTCCCTATTTTAGCCTCCGATCCTACCCGATTTGTATGGACGTTTGTTAGTCATCTGATAACTGCTAAACTTTTAGGTGAAAACTGAAACAAAGATGGCATTTAAGACTCCAGTCATTGTTGCATTTTCTGTTACTGCCTTTTCCTCCTCCGTGAGTAATGGGCCAACCCTTTCCTTAGACTTCCTCTTGTTTCTCATGAATAATCATAAACTCACAGAACACCAAAAATCACAGATATTAGAAGGAGAACTCTTGAAATTACAGTAAGTAGGAACCTTAGTTATTAGGACTGAAACCAGTAGTGTGGAAGAAGGCTTGAGCATCCTATGCTACTTTTGTATAGATTTATGTTGATGTTTGTCTTTGTGTTAAAGATGCCTAGAGCCTGAGATGGACACTTTTAAAAAATAAGGTATAATTCAAAAGAAATTTAAAAAATGAAACAAGTAACAGCCTTAAGTAAGACACAATCAACAATGACATTTATATGTAAAATGTATGGATCAAGAAGC
Organism: Gopherus evgoodei; assembly: GCF_007399415.2. Lineage (NCBI taxonomy): Eukaryota > Metazoa > Chordata > Testudines > Testudinidae > Gopherus > Gopherus evgoodei. The sequence goes on from NC_044330.1 coordinate 88,965,190, forward strand.
AGTCAAAACAGTTATTGGACTACTCAAGGATTTGCAGGTAACATAACTCAGTGCTGGAAAGGATGGAACCAAAAAAGAATTAAATCAATTAATTTACAGTGAAGAAATAAATATAGCTTAAAAAAAAGCAAAGTGAACTGAAGCCAAAGGAATTAAAGTAAAACTCCAGGGATTCATCTTCAATTTTTTCCATAGTAAATTGGGGGGGAGGGGGGAGAGAATGAAAAGTATTTCACATATACAATCCCATAATATAAAACTATACCTGAGAAATACCTGATGAACTTGGAATATTCTGATTTCTGTTAGAACCAGTCACAAATATCAAAAGAGGTTGCCAACTTGTGATGGCAAAGTAGGACAGGAATGAAATCACTCTTCATTAGTTTTAATGAGAGAAAACAATATTTTTTAGGTCAGTTGGAATCTTAAGTGATTTTTTTCTCCTATGTGTAGTTTTGTTTTCTTTAACTACATATTTTTTTTGTAGGCAGATGGTGTCCAGAGATGACAAGTAACTTGCATGCCCATATCTGATGGTCCTTCAAAAACAGTCTTCTTTCATTGCACACCTCAGCCCAATCCTCCTCGCCCTCTCCAGCACTAGGCTGCTTGATTAAGTCACAAAATTCTATTCATCATAAATGTATAGCTATTTCCAGTTACTCACTGACCCTACAGCAATAGTTTTGGGGGTGTGGCTGCTGATTTTGAAAGAGCAAAATATAGACTGTTCGTAGGTGGGAAGAGGAGGCGTGGTTGAGGAAAGCTATGAGAATAATGCAACATTCAGGCAAGGAACCTGGCACTTGTGAGAAAAATTAAGCAGAGAAGCATAAAGAAAGAGTTGTCTTTGGAGGAGCATACAGTTTGGAGAAAAGAGATCTGATTATGGGGAAAAAAATCCAAAGATAAGGCATAAAACAAAGCTAAAGAAAAAAATATTGCAGAATCCAAACAAGCTAAAAGTAGCAAATTGCCCAATTTCTCCTACTGAATCTAAAGGAGATGGAATATGATTCTGCCCTAATTTATGGACAGAAAAATGTCTGGCTCCACGTTCAGACTAATTTTTCTTTTTTATGTTTAATATTGAAATAAGTGTCAGATTAATTGTACTTGAAAAAATATACAATTGGGAAATCATGGAAATATACACAAGTTGCTCTTTAAGAAGGACTTTCACAAAAACTGGTTTTTTTTTAAATGGTTTATATTCCTCAAAACTTCACATTTTAAAATAGGTTTGTAAGGTTTCAGCATAAACTGACCCATGATACAAAGAGACACTAGGAGTCATCTATGCCAGAGGATCTCAACCTTTTTCTTTCCGAGCCACCCCCGCAACATGCTATAAAAACTCATGCCTCACCTGTGCCTCAACAGCCGTTTTTCTGCATATAAAAGCCAGGGCCAAAGTTAGGGAGTAGCAAGCAGGGCAATTGCTTGGGGCCCCATGTCACAGGAAGTTCCACAAAGCTTCGTTGCTCAGGCTTCAGCCCTGGTTGACATGGCTCAAGGCCGGGGCTTTAGCTTTCTGCCCTGGAACCCAGTGAATCTAACACTGGCCCTGCTTGGCGAACCCCTTGAAACCTGCTCGCAGCACTCCGGGCCCCTGGTTGAGAACTGCTAATATATGCCACACAGTGCTGTTTGAAAACATACATTAAAAATTATATACCTCCTTTGACAGATTCATGATTTATGCAAGTTTGTGCCCCTTGTGCAAGGCAATGAGTATCTCCAGGGAGGTTCTGAGCACCCTTAATTCCCAACTTCATTAGGAGCTGAGAGCGCTCAGCACCTCACATGACTGGATATTAAACTATCCTACCCAAAAATCTAGTTGAGGAGGAAGGAGAAAAGGAAAGAGAAAGGAAAGACACCTTATGAGTTAACAGATAATCAGTATTCTCAGTGTTGTGAGGGTACAGGAAACAGCACACAAGAAATTATTCTGTGCAAGCCAAATGTAGAAGCTACTAAAACGAGGAGATAACTGATAATTTACAGCCTTTCAAGTGAAAAGTTACAAATACTTGGAAGTTTGTACATAACATAATGAAGTGCACATCTTTAAAAGCACACCAGACTGGCAACTGGACTGGAAAGAGAACTAAGGAACAGCCAAGCAGAATTACAATATACAGAGATTTTCTTTTTTCTAGCAGGGGGACTTGTGTATGAGCATGAATTCACCCCCTGGCCTATCTGTCTCTATCTGGATGATAGGAAGATAACTAATGCGTGAAATTTAATATTTAAAACTAAATGTTGACACACATTGTTCTGAATATTAAAACCAGCCCTGAAGACTGTTTGCTCTCAAGAAAGACTGCCCCAGCCAGCAATCTACTCACATATACATTAAAAACCCTAAAAAAAAATTGAAATTTAGTGTTTTTCAACAAATGAATGTTTAAATTCTTGTGCTGAATTAAATCAGTACAACTTTCTTTTTAAATAGATTTACAAGATATCTCTAGTTCCTCATCCCATATGCTGAATGGGTAATTTTTACCTTGTGTGTCAAGGTGGATAACCTAACCTCATGATCAGTCTGTTCTCTTCACAACTTGCCTATCACTTCAATGGGATGAGGAATTTAGTTTATGTTTGCAAATTTGTTCTGAAGATCAAGTATTACAATATCAGTTTGTCAACTTATATATATATATCTGTCTTTTTTCTACATTCATGTCTCTATGTCAAGATATCCATTCTAAGGATACAGACTTTTTATTTGAAATCTATATTTTTGGAATTTATATCCAACATTTAACTCCTTAGTGCTATTTTAATATTCACAACTAGATAGAATCTTGTGAGCAGTACTAAAATTGTACATTAGAAAATATGTACCTTTCAGAGTACAATTACTACAGAAGATGGTTTGCTCAACATTCCAAAATCACTAAGCATAATCAGATCATTTCCTGAAGACCAAAAACACTCCAAATTTTACAGAAGAGGCATTCTGATATATTATGAAGAACTATTCTTAAGAATACAGAAATATCCTGAAATGCATCAATTATTCTTTGTGGAGCTATCAACATACAATAAATAAAATAAAATAATCAAAATAGCATAATATATTAACTTTAAAAATAATTTCTTTTAAAGCAGATATTCATTCTAAACTGATGAAAAAATTAAATAGAGAATTTAATTCACTGACAAAGTTACAATAAAACCACTATTAAGAAGGTGAGCTATGACTTACTGCTTGAATTGAAAAACTTCATAATAAGAAGGTTTAGATAGAGTCGATAAAGTTTGTTTTCAAGTGTTTTAAAATGACCACGCTATAGTGGCTCTTTACTAGGCTGACATCTCCTAAATCCCTCTGACAGCTGCGTGGCACTCTAGGTGGTCTAGTAAAAATCCATCTAAAAAAATATAGTGTATGACCTAACACTTCAAGGAAAACCAGTCTGGTGTTTAACAATAATGAATCATATTCTAGTAATCTAAAAAAGATTACCTTTAAAACGGAGAACTTGCTATCTTTCACTGAAAAAGAAACTCAGTCACGACAAAGCAGGAGAAAAGCATCCCTCCCCCTCCCCCCCCGACAGTTTACAATCAATTAAATATAGTAGCAACCAAGCCATTTAGAAATATCTATATTTTTCTCACATGTATGCTTGGAGTTTCTGGGTTTGAATGGAGCCAGACGGAGAAGTGTGATGACGATTATAGCATCTTTGCTGACAAGCTGAGACGTTGCATAAAAGCAGCTGAAACTGAAAAGCCGAAGGTGGCAAAGGGAAAAATCTCAAATGAAACAAAAAGCTTGTTGCAGAAGCGGAGAAATATGAAAAGGAGCTCGAACAACAACCTCGAGTACTCTACTCTGTGCAAGATTATATGGTGAAAACTGAAGGAAGACTTTGAGAACTTCCAGAAAGAAAAGTTCCTCAAAACAGCTGAATTATGCAAAAGCCTCAAGACATGCAAGCGGGAATTGACGCAGTACAGATTAAGCATAACAGCACTGAAGAACAAGGACAGAGAGACAGTAATCAATTGAGCAGGATAGAGGAGGTCCTGCAAGGACTTGTGTATAGAACTGTTCAAATCAAGAATCAACGTCCCTCTCCCAACAGTCCAAGAGTCAGAAGAACGCCTCCCCCCAGTAATTGTCAGAGAAGTCCGAAGCGCACTATACCAGACGAAAAAGGGAAAAGCTCCAGGCAAAGATGGAATAAAGTCAGAAATGATTTCTGCAGGAGGCGAAAAACTTTGGAAGGCTCTCGCTTTAAGATTCAGTCTGTATCTTGAAGAAGGAAAAATACCATCAAGCTGGAAGGAGATGATCGAGAAAATCTTAAGAACTACCGCCCTATATGCCTGCTCTCTCACATCTACAAGCTCTTTACAAAGGTGATAACGAACTGACTCTCGCAGAGTCTGGATGAACAGCAGCCAAGAGAGCAGGCAGGGTTTCGAAGAAATTTTAGTATGATTGACCATATATTTACCCTTAGCCCTAGAAAGGGCGAGGGAATACAAACTCTCACTGTGCACTGCTTTCATCAACTATGAAAAGGCCTCCGATAGCACAGAGTTTAATGGAATATTAAATGTGCTCACAGAGCAGGGTATTAACATGCAGTACATCAGTTTGTTGAAGAAAGAGAATGCTGACTGTACAACATACTCTCCTCGAAACCCCACCCCCCGCATACCAATCGAGAAAGGCAAAACTATTCACCGCCTGCCTTGAAATGGTTATGAACAAGATCAATTGGAGGAGTGGTGTCAACATAAATGGAGAACAATCATCTCAGATTCGTGGATGACATCGTACTAACTGCCGAAAGCACCAACCAACTGCAGAGCATGCTATGAGGACTTGACAAGAAAAGCAGTCAGGTTGGCCTGAAGATGAACCGCTGCAAAACGAAGTACATGTGATCGGACGTCCTACAAAAAGCTCCAATAACGGTAACAGGAGAAGAAATCGAAGAAGTGGAATAGTACATATATTTGGGACAAGAAGTTAATACGCACCAAGACCTAAATGGAGAACTCTCGCGAAGGATTCGAGCAGGATGGTGTGCGTTTAATTCCATCAAGGACGTCCTCAAAGGAAAAATCGACAAGACCACACGTACACATATCTTCAATTCAACAGTGCTGCCAGCCACGCTGTATGGCAGTGAAACCTAGGCACTGACGAAGAGAGAAGAGCAGTGGCTGTTGGTAGCTGAAAGGGTAATGGAACGAGCTATGTTGGGAATTTCCCTTCTGGATCGCATCCCAAATGAAATGATCAGAGAATGTAGCAGCATGAAAGATATTGTTATGGAAAGGAGATATAACAAGATGCGATGGGCGGGCCACACAGCATGGCTCACAGACAATAGGTGGACCGCAATCATTGCTGAGTGGTACTCGCGAGAACAGAAAAGACCACTCGATCGGCCTCCAAGAAGATGGGAAGATGACATTGTTAAAAACGTTTCGGACAAACGTGGACAAAGCAAGCAAGAGTGCGAAAAGAATGGTGGACGTGTTGTGATCGGCACAGTCTTAACGACAGCTGAAGATCGATCGATCCAGGTATGCTCGGAACATTTGCTCTTTAATTACTTACAACAAATTTAAATTAACACTGTATTACATGGTTTTGACATCATTTCTGTTTTATTGTATTCTTTTCAGGTTCTTATAGCACCTTCACTACTGTAGTACCTCAGTGCCTAACAGAAATATATTAAGTTACAGAGCAGTTTCTACCATGCATGGTTTCTTTCCCTCTCCCTTCCTTTCCTCAGGAACTGTATGGGAATAATAATTAAAAAAACAAACTATTTATTTAATTTTTTTATGTTAATATTAGCAAATGCACAGTAAAAGAATGCGTCTTGCACTTGGTGGTGGGGTATGTGGTTGTTCTTAGGTTTGCTGAAGTTTGGTTCACTTTGTTTCAATATTATGAAACCATTCAATACTAATTCAGCTGAAGCTGAAAAAAAAACCTTACCTAAAAAAGCCCTAAACATTTTCCTCCAAGAGACAGCTACATAAGACTTATAAATAATACTGAAAGAAATATGATCACTTTACTAAGTAAAGGACCCACTTAGATTATTTTATACATGGAAAATGCGAAGTTGTATGAAATGACTGTTATACTAAGTGAAAGACAATTTCACAATAGATTGGTTACTCAAGAATTAACCTTTACCAGACTATATTTAATGTTACATTTAAGATCACAGTTAATAAAAATAAATTTACCACAAACAATAGCTATCTTACACTTATTTTCAAATCTGTTTGGAAAACAATGAACAAAACAAGTGCTCTGTGTATTTATAGCTATAAACACATTTTCTTGACTTGACATTACTGTAAGACTGACAGATTGACTTAAACGTTGAAGAACAAGGTTTAATAGCCGCTAAAAATTCATCATCATTCAGTGTGATAACTCTGAATATTCCTGACATCCATGTAAATATCCAATCCCTTTTTGAATCTTGGCCTCAATGACTTCCTGTGACAACAAGTTCCACAGTTTAATCACATGTTGCAGGAAAAAGAATTCCCTTTTTTGGTAGTGAATATCCCACCTTTTAATGGAATTGAAGGTCCCCTTGTTCTTGTGTTGAGGGTCAGGAAGAAAAAAGATCAATTTACCTTCTCTATATCATTCATTATTTTATATACTTTTACAATGTCTCCTCTTATTTGTTTCCTTGTAAAAGTAAACAATCCCAATCTTTTCATAACACTCTCGCACTCCTAAGAAAGAGAGCTCTGTTCACTTGAACAGGCTTAAAGATTTATGAAAGATTTGTGAATTATGTTACCTTTGGCAGCATGGGTGTATCCCTCTTCTTTTTCTTTTCTGAATTAGGGTCATCCAGCAAGTCTGGCTCAAAGGTATAAAGCTCTGTAAGCTCATTCATGGTAAAGTGACGCTCAACCTGCTGCTGGTCAACTACTCGGAAAGATAGTGACTGCTTCGTTACTTGACGATCATATATCTTGTCCTCCATTGTTCCCTAAAAAAACCCAAATATGTGTTTTTATAAATATCAACACACAAATGGGAAAGTTATTCTGTCACTGAGAAAAACAGCAATGGTAAGAACAATACTACTCTATCATTAATGTTTGTTAAAACAGCTAAAGAACTTTAGCCAGATACATCTCCTGTAGTTTGCTAAATTGTTTAAAAATGAATGTAATCCCTGAATGAACTACCACAAAGGAACATGAACTGCTGATGCAACTAATGGTGCATGTCTATTTATTAGAGTAATCAATATATTTTAACTTCTTTAGCTCCCTGAAGAAATTGGCTTTTGCACAACCTCCCTAAATTGTAGTTTTAAAAATATTAATATGAAAAAATTGATAATTCTGTTGCATTGTTCACCTTATTTTAAGTTAAACAAAAATAAAAATCACACTAAATAAGAAATACAGATGAGTTACATTCAACGACAGCTTTTAAAAAAAATTAGGGGACACAGGACATGGCTCAACTGAACATGAGTTCTGGTGCGATATGGTGGGTAAGAAAATGTGATCTTTGAACATATAAGCAGGAGAATAGAGAGCAGATGTAGGGAGAAGTCTTATATAGTATTAGCATTCTATACAGATTAAATGAGAATTGCGTGTTTGTAGTTCTGGTGTTCACAATTTAAAAAGGATGTTGACAAATTGAAAAATGATTCAGATAAAAGTTACAAGAATGATTCAAGGTCCGGAAACACTATCTTACGGTAAGAGACTGAAGAAATTCAAGCTATTAAGATAAATAATTAGAAGATTAAGATATGAATTGAAGACAACCTATAACTACCTAAATTTGAAAAATTCTTGTAGTAGAGGGCTCTTGAATCTACCAGAAAAAGGAACAAGATCCAATGGCTTGAAGCTGGAGCTAGACAAATTCAGACTAAAAATAAGGCACAGCTTTTTAAATAGTGAGGTTAAACAAAAAATAGGAACAAATACCTATGGATATGGTGGATTCTCCATCACTTGGGAGTCTTTAAATCAGGACTGGATGTCTAAAAGATATGCTCTGGCTCAACCAGAAGCTGTGAACTTGATGGAGGAATCATGGGTGAAAATCTATGGTGTGTAGTATGGAGTAGGTCAGACTAACTGATCTTAATGGACCCCTCTGGACATAACATACACAGTTTTTTCTTTTCTAATGGTTTGACAATCTTAATCCCCAATTCTATCATCTGATCTACACCAATGGACTCCTTTTCCTGTGTAGCCCTCCACTGACTTCAACAAGAGTCCACAAGGATGTAAGGGTCCACCTTTCCAGATAAAACATCAGGATCTGAGCCTTAAAGGATGAATGAGAAACGTCCAAATTGCACATACCTGAGCCAAGAACCTGTATACAAACACAGGTTTGTTCTGCCCAAAGCGGTAAACCCTGAAGATACTCTGAATATCATAGGATGGATTCCAAGAGGCGTCAAAGATAATCACTCTATTAGCAGCCACCAGATTAATTCCAAGGGATCCTGCTTTAGTGGAAATAATAAACAAACGGCCTCTGGAACAACAAAAAATTATGAAATTTAGTATTTTACAAACTGACTTCTCTTACCTTGGATTCCTTAATGATTATAAACATGAAGTTTTTGAAATGCTGCAACCTAAATCCTCTGGGGTCCTATTATGAATTATTCATAAATTATAATGATTCAAAATCTTCTAAAACCATGAAGTTGTAAAATTTGCATCTGTTATGTTCTAAATAGAAGGACAAAGCCGCTAGCAGGCTGTCAGAACTACAGGTCAGGAACTTTAAGAAGTCATTTGTTACCAAGAATTTTTCTGAGAGAAAAAAATTACTTTTCTTCAGAAATTAGACTTCAAGATCAAATGTAAGAAAATTAGTTATGCCAAGTTAAACCGTCATTTAAAAATGAATATATGCTGGTTGGTGTTATTGGAACTATTATCTGGAAAGCAGACTTGAAAAATTCCTTGGCATGAAACTGTTTCTAGGACATCTTTTATAAACAAAGCACTTTTGTTTCTTTACATGTCACTATCACCCACGATTAACTTAAAATTAACAATGCAAAAAATCTCCTGTAACGTTAAGATTGATATTTTAAAAAACACAAAATGTAGGGATTTTTAAGTTCTAACAACAGTAATTGTACCTCTTTGCAAGTATGTAATATTTTTATTACTGCATAAGTTTTGACTTGTGACTTAGCATGTAGAGTTTTGGGAATGTAACTTAAAAGTCACTGATTATTGCAGTTTTATAGTCCAAGTTTTAACACTGCATGAATTAAGTTTATTCCATTTATTGCTTTTTAAATATACAACTGGCTGCATTACAGCTATTAATCTGAATGTTGACATGTGTATTTGGGAAAATTCATTAAATAAAAGAGAGCTTAAATTAATATGTACAATATGTACAATATATTACAGCAGAGGTAGTTCATGAGGCACCAGGGCTTGGTGATGCCCCTTCTGCCTTTACTCCAGATATGAACTTCCAAAGCTTCATGGAAACTCTGAATCCTTATTAAATTAAACAAACAACCATAATGCCTAATTCAACTGTGTTAACTAAACAGATGGACCCTGCAGAGACCATCATCAACATACCTGAAAAACTGGTGGACATTGGGACAGGTCAGACCCAGAAAAGCAGTAATTTGGTAAATTTTCCATTCTCAATCCTGAAAGTTCCCCAAGTCCAAGACATTTGGGATGTAGTGAGCAGGAAGAAAATATTAGAGAGAGGAAGACATAAGTAGGACAGAAACAAACTGTTTCCCCTTGCCTAAAATGATATTAATCTATTTTGAAACAACATTGTTTAGAGGCACTTTTCTGTTTGTACTGATAAAAAAAAAGTATCCATGGATGACAAGGCGGTAGCTTCACAGAGTTCATCTATGGTAGTTGATGTTCTTTTTGACCAGGATGTTATTGTGGAATAAGTTGAATTGTTTTTTTCCCCCCTCTCTCTCTTCTGGAATCAGTCTATCTGTGGCTTGATATGCTTCAGTGACACATTATTTGATCCTCCCAGCCACAGAGTATTTGGATGCAATCAAGGCTAGACTTTTAGAGTAAATGGAAATGAACAAAGATGATGTTTTTCTATACTGATCAGTTCTACTTAGGAATATTATAATTGCTGTTCTGACATATGCTGTACTTATTCTTTCAGGTGTCAAAGATTCAAAGTAAATGAAGACAAAATGATTTCCCATGAGGTAGAAAAGATTTAACCTTGTTTACCAATAACTACTTTGTCATCATGGAAGATACAGTAAGATGTTGTGTATTCCTAAAATAAAAGATTTCCAAGACTGTTCTTATAGTAATAATAATAATAATAATAATATTTGGAGATATACCTATCTCCTAGAACAGGAAGGGACCTTGAAAAGTCATTGAGTCCAGCCCCCTGCCTTCACTAGCAGGACCAAGTACTGATTTTTACCCCAGATCCCTAAGTGGCCCCCTCAAGGACTGAACTCACAACCCTGAGTTTAGCAGGCCAATGCTCAAGCCAATGAGCTATCCCTCCCCCCAATCTGGTTACAACCAAGAAGAAAGTTTTAATGGAAAGAAATAAAAAAGGGCATTTCAGGCCACTGGATGGTTCATAAGAACTTGTACCAATTCTAGATAAGAAAGATACACCTAATGGTTGGTTTGGACAGTTATACTACTATAAGCTACTTTGATGACATCAGTATTTAGATAAGCATGAGTTTATGGCATAGTTTAAAACTGAGACATGAGATACTATGGAAGGAAGTCTAAGATTCAAGTCTAGGCCACTGTGCAAGAAATCCAAAGAGTTGGAATGCCTGACTTCCTGGTGCTGATTTTTGTATGTTAACACCCTTACGGGCATTCTGACCAAAAGATTGCATGGGTAGGGAATAAGACAGCCTGAATGAGCTCAGAAGAGTATTACTTTGGAGAAGTATCCCATTTTGTTCAGCTCTTGCTACTCAAACCCAAACTTTTAGGTTCAGTCAGTCTAGAGCAGAATGCAGCAGCAGACATTGGAACAGGAGATTCTGTTTAATGGAAAGATGGAACAGGGACTTTTGGCATGTTTCCACTAGGTCTAAATACCTTCTTGGCCAATTTGCAGTGACATGAATGATAGACGTTTCCTCTTATCTACTAAATCACTTTCTTTCTAGCGGCAAAAGAGGGGGAAGAAAGAAGCCAGTCTAGCTATCTGTGAGTCAGTATGGCCTCACTAATCTGTGGTCTGCTTTCCTGGTAAAGAAACGCCACACCTCTGAGTTTCACACGGATGCATATACATGCACCTGGATCTATGGATATCAGAAAGAATACTTCTTGATTCAAGGACCATATAGAATATTGACTGTCTGCAGATAGTTTAACCAGTCTCGTTATGTGTTCGGTTAACTTCTTTATATGGATCATTTTAATGGAGGCCAGCTGAGCTTTTGTCCAGGAAAAAATCTATATTGTTTCACCATTTAGACTGGAACTTGGTGTACTCCACTACTGATTTATATATGCCACAGTTGTGGGGTTTCTTTTTTTTGTCTGAACTAGGACATAGTCTTTCCCTTAGCACTCATAAAAATGCTGAAGAGCCAGCTTAACTCTATCTAGATCTCTTTCAAGATGTTGTTGAGGAACCTTTCTGCCTCTGACCTTTTTATCTCTCTTTGTATTTTGATCCTCCATGTGTGCTCTGCAATCTGAAATACTGGTATCAGCAGATAAGATTTCAGAAACTGGGTAGTGGAAGGAGGATCCTGCCATCATATGGGTTTTTCTAGCACCATGGAACCATAGAATTTAAGGCCAGAAGTGACCACTAGATCATCTAGTCTGATCTGATGTATATCACAGGCTGCCAACCCCACCCAGCACCCCCATACTAACCCTAACAACCAAAATTAGACCAAAGTATTACAGCCCACAGGAGACTAGACTATTATGTACTTTAGACAGAGAATAGGAGGGACTGAGGTATACCATGTCCAAGGCCCCTGCAATGGCAGGGAAATAATTAACTGAGAGATGTCATTCTTTCCCTTACTTTACATCATCTCTTCTTTGGAATGGTTCCAGGCCCCTAGAGGAATCCCTGAAGCTCCGTCATGTATGGTCATGTCTCTTGAACACCGATTACTCCTCAGATAGAAGATAAATGCAGGGAAAGATAGATGGATGACCTTCGGTTCTGTGACACCTTCCAGAATAGTGCCTGGATCTTTTCAATCTCTACTGTTTCAGGAAGACTTTAGTTCTTCTTGAGTCTCCCTAGGTGGATGGTTCTCTTGAAAAACAGATACGTTTATTAGGAACCCTTATGCTTGAAGTACAGAGAGGATCCTTAATGTAATTTCCTCTGTGGTCCCTGAAAACGATGCTATGATGAATGTGTTTTTAATTAATGGTCATAGAGAAATCCCTAGACTCCTTCAGTAAGTTAGTGTAACCAAATGGCTTTGTGAGTACCAAAGGAGCAGAGGACAGATTGAAAGGTAAATGTTATTTATTAAAATTGGTGATTTTTGTAGGCAAAATGAAGAAACCAATAGGGCCTGATTAGAAAATGCACAAAAGGTTCTGTTGAGCCCACAAAGTCTTCTGAAGATATTCCAATGGTAGCAAAAGCTAGAGTCTGCATTCTGAATTGTTTTCTTCGTCAACCTTTTTACTCTCTTGAGCTTGATTTCCTCTAGTTCTTTTCAAACTAAGAAAAATCTGGAATAACACTTTAAAAGTGCTTGCTATTTCTTGAGGATGGAGAGGGTTTAAAGTTCCAGAGTAACTAAGTATTTATGTTGCACTATCACCTGTACCCACCTGTCTGATGCTGATTAAAACTAGATGTCTGAGAAGTGGAATAGCCTGTCTCTAAACCAATTTGTGGATGGAAGTAATCCTAGTTGTGTTAATACGTAATGTTTGGTTTGGAAAGAGGAATTGGACCCATTCTCTGATCTGGACTTCCACTTGGCAACTCTTTTCTGGTATTTGTTTTTTTGGGGGGAAAGGGGGAGGGAAGAGATGTTGGAATGAAAGGAGCTTATGCTCTTATATAAGGCTGTAGTCCTCCTTGAACTTCATTGGATTTCTCACCAACCAGAATTCTATCTGAGAATTTTGAGACACAGAGAATTTCCTTTGAATAGTTATCTGCTACTCAGGAACTAAGCTAGAGTCAATGCCAGGCCACTGCATTAGCTTCAATGGCTGCCAGCCTCCTGATGTCCCATGGATCTATTCACTATGAACACTCTACTTAGCATATCACTTGAATCAACCATGGTTCTGGGAGTTAAGGATTTTTAGGTCATCTGCAGCATGTGGTTGCCCTGTAAGCCCCTTTGGGCTGCTGAAATAGCTTCAAGGTTCCCTCTGTGGATGGCTTCTATTTTTCCATCTAGGGAAGAAAACCTCTTCACAACAGGTATTGACATATACTTTAACTTTGATGCCACTGGTGCATGTATCTTAGAGAGGATAAAAAGAGAATATTTGTGTTCTAGATCCTGTAGATTTTCAAAACTGAGGCAGAGACTTCGGCATGAAAGCAGAAAGAGTGTGGTCACGCTAAATGGCCTCACTGACAAATCTGAACAGCCTCCCATATTTGCAGGAAACATGTCATGACTCAAATGTCTCAGACTGGGGCAGTGTCAGGATCCAGAAATGTTAGCCTCCTGTATATCTGATATGCAATTTTCAAACATTTAATATAAAAATTCAGACAGAAGTTCCATAACTGATAGTTACAAATAAAACTTCAGATGACTCTAAATTAGGACTGGAAGGAAAAAAAAATCTGTTTTTCGGTTTGCTTTATTCATCTGACAAAAACTTAATGTATAGCTGGTTTCACTGTTCAGGCAGTCTTCTTCCCTGTTTGTGTAGACCTTTCCAATTGCAACAGAAGGAGAAAAAAATTAAGGAAGAGGGAAATATAAAACCAAAACCAAACTGACAGAGAAATTGAGGGACAGGTTTAATCACTATGGTTTAAAGTTTATATTTCACACTTATCCACACACAACAAGGGGCCTGAAAAAAACAACACAAAACCAGCTAGAATTTTACTAGAATTTCTCCACAAAAACCAATGTCAACAATCATGAAAAATATCAGCCAACAGTTAATATTTCCAAACTGTTATATGCATCTGAAAATAGCGTCTTTTCCAACCATAACTAAATTATCCATGAAACGGTGCTACAGAAAGAGAATATTTATATTTATGAAAATTCAAAATTGTACACGAATAGCTGTGAAAATGCAATACAAAGCATACCTGTTACACTGAGAACTGTTTATTGGAGAAAACCTAATCTTGTTGAGGAGATATAAGTGATAACCTTTTCATTCACTTTACAGCTAATTTAGTAAATATTAGTGAGATGCACTTATTGTCAGGTTAATGGGCCAATGCTGCAACAGAGTGATTCCTATTTGTTCCATTCAGAAGTTGGCTGAATATATTCAACATGTGCAAAGGGATAGTAAGCATGCCACATCAAAGGACACAGCATAGAGTAAACCCTATAATCAACCAACTTAATAGGAAACCTTTAACAAAATGACAGAAGTCCTTTCTTCTCAAATAAAATCCCAACATCAAATGCATTTCTCCTCATTAAGGGCGGAACCACACATTGTCAAACTCACAAGTCAAAACTAAAAGTTGTTTTTCATTATTTTACTGACTTAACTCAAAGTTAAGAAAAATCATATGAAAGCTACCCCTTATTTAATTCATTAATTTTTGCAGTCTGGTCATCTCCATGTTTAGTGTAAATAGTTGTCTTTAAAATTCATTCACATGGGCCAGTGTGTGTGTCCAGAGATAACATTTAAATTAGTACTGTAGTTTAACAGCCTGGGGCAGTGGCCTTGCACATGCATAGTTTACATCACACATACACACAAAATTCTCTCCTGGATAAGACAAATTCCCAGACAAAAATTACATTAAGATAGAGTTAATGTTAAGCGTATATATTAGTAACGTAGTGTAATATACATTATATGGATTTTGCAATTATCCCAAAGCCAGGTGTATATACCCAGGAAATTCAGAGTTAAAGTTAAACTTAAAAAAAAAAATTGAAGTACAAAAAACACATAGTTAGGATACTGAAATACCTTAACTCTGCCATATAGTGGCACCATGCAATAATCTCATGACTGAAGTTTAACATGCCCATGAGGTGTGGTAGTATCAATATTTTTTTTTACACAGGGGGCAATGAGGCACAGAGACTAAAGGCAAAGCTGTCAACTAATTCTGGGTGCTCACTTTGAGATACGTAGAGCCTACTATTTCAGCATAATTAGTATTTGATAGCATTTTGTATGGTCAGAACAGAATTCCCATTCACCTCTGTTGCAATTCTGAGTGCTCAACACTGCTGCAAACCAAACCCCAGGTGTCTCAAGTTGGATACTAAGAAAATGAAGGAACACGCTGGCCACCTGTTAAAGTTTTAATTTACATGACATGCCTATAATCAGAGGCAGACACCCAATATAGAAAATTTCAATTTAAACGACATAGGTCAGCAAAGTCATAAGCAACTGAAAACAGGATTGTGTAACTGAAAGTGCTGGGCAACTCACCTATAAAATATTACATACACATATACAGGAAGGAGGGGCAACAGTACAGGTACAAAACATGTAAAATATCTTTACAAATAATTAAAGTTCTATCACTGGTAGTATATTTTGGTATCTGCTCTATCTTAAAAAGAGTTCATAAGTTAGTATAAGTACAAAACAGATGTAGGAAGAAAAAAAAGAGGTAGGAAATAAAAAGCTACATAGAATGATCTTACCTCACATTAGTTTCATCATTAAATTCTTCAGCCCATTTCTTTCTTGACTGAGCTGTGGTTGAACCATCTAAACGATAGTAGTCAATATTTCTGAACCATTTTCCTTCACCTAGAAATTTCAAGATAAGGTGATTAAATGACACCAGCACAATATGAAAATATTAGTAGCACAATGATTTTAATACTGATCTTTCAGCGCCAGACTGATACTAAAAGTGAAGGGAGCAATCATGCAACCTCACATGAACCAGCTATTCTATAACAATCAAAATCTTTTACTCCCAAGGAACTTGCTTCTATGATGTCTGTGCCCCAAAGTACACGTGTACAAAAAAATGAAGAACCCATATGGGGGTACCTGCCACTGCTGCTTGTCTCAGTTGATCTGTGAAAATGACGCACTGTAATCTGAATTATGAAATATAATCCACAGCAGGATTACAGAAAAAATAGCGGTAATCATAATTTGGGACTGTAAGTATCCAAAACCTTTACTCTAATAGTCCATATATCTTGTGATACCCTTCAATACGCATGTAGCCTTGCCCAAAATAAGAAAGTGCAGAATTAGAGTTAGCTAAGAATGAAATAAAATTTATTGTCTGAATAGGATTCTACTCCCTATGTAGGGTCCAGCAATATTGTCTTCTTCCCAAGGAAAAGTTACCAATTTAAAAAACTTGAGTTAAGTGAAACTTCCACAAGCAGCTTTACACGGCTTGCAATTTAGAGAGACAGGGACACAGTTAAGATACATCGAGGGCAAACTTTAATTGCAATATTTTCAGTAACCTTTAGTTAGCTCTTCTAAGATGCGTGTGTTTCCCAGCTCCCTTTGTCATATCAAATTTCCAGACGTCTGGACACATTTGCAACAAAATCAGGTGAATTTCTCGTTTAACTTCAGTGCAAAAGTTAACTGTAAAAAGTAACTACATTTAACCTTTAGGCATTATGCCAGTAACCCTAATTTTCTAATTGATCTTTGTAGTTTGTATGTTTTCAATTACTCTAGGCTGTAGTCTCTCTCATATAAATTGTACCCCTTAGGTAAATGCTTGAAAGGGGATTTAAAAAAGTCAAGGTATAATCATTTTGGAGCTGAAATTTAGAACAGCTGCTTGAGTTTAATTAGCCTGTGAGTTATGGCTACTTCTTGCCAAATGTAAAAAAAATTACAGCTGATAGAAGCAGATTTTTTTCTTCCCTTTTAGAACTAACCTTTCATTTTCTCTGGAGGTCAAGGTTTATTTACACAAAATGAACCCCACTGGGCCATCGATTAAAATCAGAGCAGCTCTTGTAGGAAGTAACAATGCTAAGTGATAATGAATTATGAGAAACTGCATGCTAAGTCATGCCAGAGATGTCTATATAGAATTGATGACCTAGTTGTACATCAACAGAACCACCACAAACAGGAAAAACCAAAGACCATATATGGACAGGCTACAAGACATATACAGCTCAGAAGTCACAGATGACCAGTGTTCTGAAGCAAAATACTGGAAATATTCTTTAGAAGCTTGCTATATGGACAACAGAGCTCCAGGTAATAAAGCAGCAATGAGCAATAAATACATATATAAACAGAGAGCAGCTGGAGATGTATCTATTTCTAGCTAGCTAACTATGATACTGATATTTCTAAGTCCCTGTATCACTTGGTATTTAATTGCCCAACACCATGCTGCCAACATTTAAAGAATGTTATTATGAATTCATATAAAAAATAATGTGAAATGTCTTTCACTGCAAGATTAGGGAGATGGTGTAAAGCAAAATGCTACAGTACACACATACATCTCTGGTTAGAGAAAAAAATCCACACTACCAACACATTACTAAGATAATATGATCTAATACAATATACCTTGTTCCATGTGTGAGAACATGAAAAAGCCTATTTCAATGCAACACAAGGCAGCAGGTTTAGATTTAGAAATGTGTGTGTGATTAAAATCTCAAAATGTTAAGTTTTTCAGCACAACCACTGTCATTTCGTTTAACAACCCTCTCTTAAAAATGAGGATCAGACTCAGTATTTTTCCATTTGTAAAATTGTTTTCATTTTGTATGGCCCCTACTAAACCTTCCGTTCACTATTTCTAGAAGACAGACATCCCATCTGCTCAGAATAGAATAAAATATTATATATATACACAATATGAAATATAGCACACGCCTGAAATCAGTAGCAACAGCCTAAGATCAACAGCAGATGGGGTAGACAGCATGCAATCGGACCAATTGCCCTCCCATATTTGGTGATGTTGGGAAAGAGTAGCAACTCTTCTGGTCTGAGAATGAATTAGCTATTTAATCTGTCTTCCATCTACAATGAACAAAATACTAAAAAAGAATAATTGGCTTCACGATTTTAAAGTCTGTTGTGCAGGTGACAAGTTGAAATGTGAGTATTACTGTCACAGGAAAAGGGTGATAAACAGCCTTCAACCTGAGTAACAGATCCATACTCTTTAAAGGGTTAATAAACTAGCTGTGTAATGGACGCCTTCATCTGGACACCCCTAAATGATTAAGAAAGATTTAGAGTATCACATTGTGGTTTCTATTTGCAAAGTTTAAGAAACTAATCTATTGTTTCCATTCAGAATGCTCTCTTCAAATATCCAGAACTTTTATTTCAAAAACAAAGCACACAGCCCTTATTCAAGATTATAAATGTGCCAAATTGAAAGATTTAAAAAGGAGCCATTTTTGAGATAATCAAATGCAAAATAATTAAACATCTGAAAAAAAATATCTTAGATAAAACATAGCCTCCTCAACATGTCAAATACATTTAAAAATGAGGCACACATTTGAAACCAAGCCTGAGGGTATGTCTACATCTACAATTTTGCAGCGCTGGTTGTTACAGCTGTATTAGTACAGCTGTATAGGGCCAGCGCTGCAGAGTGGCCACACTTACAGCAACCAGCGCTGCAAGTGGTGTTAGATGTGGCCACACTGCAGCGCTGTTGGGCGGCTTCAAGGGGGGTTCGGGGAACGCGAGAGCAAACCGGGGAAGGAGACCAGCTTCGCCGCGGTTTGCTCTCGCGTTCCCCGAACCCCACTGCAAACCGCAGGGAAGGAGACCTGCTTGCTCGGGGATTCGGGGAACGCGAGAGCAAACGCAGGGAAGGAGACCTGCTTCCACGGAGATTCGGGGAACGCGAGAGCAAACCGGGGAAGGAGACCAGCTTCGCCGCAGTTTGCTCTCGCGTTCCCCAAACCCCCCTGCAAACCGGGGAAGGAGACCTGCTTGATTACCAGACGCTTCCTCAGGTATGCTGGGATACCTGCTTATTCCACGGAGGTCAAGAAAAGCGCTGGTAAGTGTCTACACTTGATTACCAGCGCTGGATCACCAGCGCTGGATCCTCTACACCCGAGACAAAACGGGAGTACGGCCAGCGCTGCAAACAGGGAGTTGCAGCGCTGGTGATGCCCTGCAGATGTGTACACCTCCTAAGTTGCAGCGCTGTAACCCCCTCACCAGCGCTGCAATTTTGTGATGTAGACAAGCCCTGAGAAACGTCACCAGCAAATGTACTTTTTTGGTGATATGCATAGCTGACCACAGGGTTTAGAATGGAACTAACATCTGAAATTAACAATATTTACCTATCATATTTTATATGTCTGATTAATGTCTGTGCTTCAGTTTGATTCTCATAATACTCATGTGAGGTAGGTATTATCACGCCCTTCTTTTAGAAGAGGTACAGACAGACAGGTTAAGAGATTTGCTGAAGGCCACTCAGCGAGACTGTGCCAGATGTGGGATTAGTATGCAAGACTTCCTGGCACTTGGGCCCATATTCAGTCCACACAACCATATACCATTCCAACTACAGAATTAGCATACATATATCCAAGAACAAATACATTAAGGAGTTTAATTTTCTTAATGACTTTCATAGGTAAAAAATAGTTCTTCCTTCTGCAGATGCCTCCATCACCAAATTAATTTTACAGAACAATTTTGAGCTGGAAAGATGGAAATATTACAGATGCTAAACCAAATTATACAATGTGTTGTCCCAAAAAATACAAAAACTAGCTAAAGATCAACTTATTTATATTGGTTTTGGCAAGTCATCTGGAGAATTAAATCAATTTTACTCAAATTTATCCTTCTAGAGAATGTTACAATAATCAAACAACATCTTGAGATAGACCCAATGTTTCACTTTTTCTTTAAAAAGAAGTTTGAACCACAATATGTCAAATATTGGGTTTTCTACAGAGATATCCCCAGTGACAAGCAGGGAAACCAGAGGAATTGGAAATAGGTCAGTTAAGTGAAAAAAAATCAGTGTACCCCAGATTGGATTAAAATTCACACCTATACTATCTGTAGCAGAAAATGATATTAAGAAATTCTCTTCACTGTCACTGTTTTGGAAGATATAGAAATGCTATACTAACCTTTATAAATAACAGGTTTATCTTTGTCAGTTTTGTCCCTGCTTGCCAGTTCCAGAAAATCTTCTATCAAATCCAGTGATATTAGAGACTGGCTAAAAACTAGACTGAAAAGAGAAATACGGAAATATACAACATTTTCCACTAAAATTCATTCAGTACATGTAATTATTCTATTGTTTTGCTTTACTTCTCTTCCTTCACCCTGATCGTGATCTTTAAAACAGAGTGAATGTCTTTCGTGGAGTACAGGACAAGCATGGAACGCTCTTCTGATAAAAATAAGTTAAACACACACATCTCTAACGCAAACTGAGCTACAGCACTGAGCTCAAAATAAGCATTAACAAAGGGTAGACAATAAAGAATGCTAAGGCAGAATAGTATATTTAAAAAATTTCCACAAATCTATATATTATTCAACATGACTTACACTTTATCTCCAAGCTCCTCTGCCATGCGAAGAATTTCAAACAGAAGCACCATTTTTCCAGAATGTTCCAATACTTCAGCATCTGCATCGGTGACAAAATCTTTGTACCAGTCTGGAGCTGGGCTGCCTGGGTTGGAAGAGGATGTGGCTTTACCTGTAGAACAAAAATACTAATAAGCTAAAAAGAATCTCCTTAAAATGAAGGCATGAGACTTTTCCTAAAATGTAAATGTTTAAAAACTTCTTAAGATTTTAAAGATTTTAAGAGACTTTTAAAAATTGGCATCTTAAGAGTTTTTAAAGTGACGCTAGTTTTTAAAAAGGGCTCCAGAGGTGATTCCAGCAACAACAGGCCAGTAAGTCTGACTTCAGTACCGGGCAAACTGATTGAAAATATAGTAAAGAACAAAACTGTCTGACACATAGAGGAACATAATTTATTGGAGGAAGAGTCAACATGGTTTTTGTAAAGGGAAATCATGCCTCACTAATCTACTAGAATTCTTTGAGGGGGTTAACAAGCATCTGGACAAAGGGGATCCAGTGGATATAGTGTACTTAGATTTTCAGAAAGCCTTCGACAAGGTCCCTCATCAAAGGTTCTTGAGCAAAATAAACTGTCATGGGATAAGAGGGAAGGTCCTCCCATGAACTGGTAACTGGTTAAAAGACAGGAAACAAAGGGAAGAAATAAAATGGAGAGGTAAATAGTGGTAGCCCCCAGTCCAATTCAACACATTCATAAATGAGCTGGAAAAAAGGTGAAAACAGTGAGGGAGCAAAATTTGCAGATGATACAGAATTGCTCAAGATAGTTAAGTTCCAGGCAGACTGTGAAGAGCTACATAAGGATCTCAAAAAACTGGGTGACTGGGCAACAAAATGGCAGATGAAATTCAATGTTGATAAATGCAAAGTAGTGCACATTGGAAAACATAATTCCAACTATATGTATAAAACGACGGGGTCTAAATTGGCTGTTACCCACTCAAGAAAGATCTTGGAGTCATTGTGGCTAGTGCTCTGAAAACATCCACAACGTGCAGCAGCAGTCAAAAATGCGAACAGAATGATGGGAATCACTAAGGATAAGATAGACAGAAAATATATTTCCTCTATATAAATCCATGGTACACCCACATCTTCAATACTGTATGCAAATATGATTGCCCCATCTCAAAAAAGATATGCTGGAATTGGAAAAGGTTCAGAAAAGGGCAACAAAAATTATTAGGGGTATGGAACGGCTGCCTTATGAGGAGAGATAAATAAGACTGACTTTTCAGTTTAGAAAAGAGACGACTGGGGTCGGGGGGGATATGACAGAGGTCTATAAAATCATGACTGGTGTGGTGAAAGTAAAAAAGAAAGTGTTCTTTACTTCTTCTCATAACACAAGAACTAGGGGTCACCAAATGAAATTAATAGGCAGCAGGTTTAAAACAAACAAAAGGAAGTATTTCTTCACACAATGCACAGTCAACCTGCAGAACTCCTTGCCAGAGGATGTTGTGAAGGCCAAGACTATAATAGGATTTTCTTTTTTCTTCAAAAAAGTAGTAGATAAGTTCATGGAGGATAGGTCCATCAATGGCAATTAGCCAGGATGGACAGGGATGGTGTCCCCAGCCTCTGTTTGCCAGAGGCTGGGAATGGGCGATGGGATGGATCACTTGGTGATTACCTGTTCTGTTCAATCCCTCGGGGGCACCTGGCATTGGCCACTGCTGGAAGGCAGGATACTGGGCTAGATGGACGTTTGGTATGACCCAGTATGGCCATTCTTATGTTGTAAGATCTAGAATGCTAATTCCTTCAAAAAGGTTCTGCCAGTTAGTAGTATGGCATTAAAGAGACTAGTCTGTTATCCTCAGACGGACACTAGCTACCACACACTTTTTCTGTGTTATGTACTGCTTTAACTCATAGTCCTGTCACCTGCCATTTTCCTAAAGTAGCATTCAACTTCTTCACCCACAACTAATACTTGCTTCCTAAAACTCAATCACAGATTTTACAAGAATGATATAACTGCTTTTAAAATACTGATCTTAAATCCCAAGCAAATATATATCTACAAACCCTAGAAAGAACACTGTACTTGGGCCTTGGGGTTATCTAGTCCATCCAACCAGAGCTATGCAGGATTCCTCCCAACAATACATTTTCTTGCATTTGGGGGGAGGGGGGAGAATAGTTTTAACTTAGCTCAATGATGAGACTTAAAAAAAAAAATTCTTTGCAAAAGGCACAATATACAGGGCAGTAATATCAAAACTCGAGTTTGGAATTTATTTCTTTTGCAACAGTTAACATCAAGTACAAAACACAATTATTTTTTTAAACGCATTGGTGTCATCCATATTTGCCTAGAAAAGGGATTCTAATATTTAGTTGTCTAACAAAGCAAAAGGAGGAGACAATTTTTATACAATTATTAAAAATCCATACTGAGGTAATACTCAGAGGCCTTCATCAGGAAAGATCCTTTGCACTAGGCACTGTACAAGTACATTCAGAGTCTCTCTCCAAAGTGTTTACATTTTGTTTTGGAACATAAATGTCTTCCTAATTCAACTCTACACAAGGTTATTGACTTGAGATCATAAATACTTGTCTAATCTGCTATTTACATAAAATGTTGAGTTAACTTGCCACTTCTATACCTTAATAAACTGACTTCAGTCAAACTTTGAGCAAGTGATGATACTTTACATCTGAGTCACTCTTCCTAAAAATGTAGAAGATTAAAAGGGGTAAATCTGACAAGCTAGAGAGAATTAGGAAAGTCTGTATCTCACTGTATTTCTGTGCCAAAATAACTGCATACCCAACAAAACAAGCAACATTTGTTTAGTTCTAGATTTGCCATTCAACACCTGGTTGTGAACCATTTGAAATACAGCATGCTCTCCTTCCAGGGTATCAGTATTCTCGCTCTCTGTTGTGAAAGACTGTTGAATTCAAATATACATGAAGACTTATTTGCAACCTCATCATTTGATCCTGAAATGTAGACAGGAATCGGGAGCTGACTTTACTTTTGTTACCTAAATTCTTCTTACGGTGCTGTATGTTTCTGCCTTTAATCTTCTTTGCTTTAGTGTGATAAATATTGATTTATTAGAATTATACTACAAACCTTTCACTTAAAAACTTTGATCTTGCTGAAGTATTTACTTATACAGAATATTTTTCTCCTATTATCTTGATACTAATTCAAAACATTCAACTTTTAAGACCACATATAGCAAATTATCTGAAAGGTAACTTCATCATGACAGAACAGTCATCCTCAACATTTCTGCAAATACCTCCTTCAGTGCAGAGGAAGAAATTAACCTGCAAAAGAACTCTCATTTGAAAATTTCTTTGCACATATTTTTTTAAGCATACTTTTAAATAAATGCTGAATTCTGTCCATAATGTAGGTTGGTATGGCTGCGTTTAAGTCATGTTAGTGACATTGTTTGGTGTTAATACCTGACACAATGCAGCATGTAAAGGATGCAGACTGTGCATGTCTCACCTATAAATTTCCGGTTTTGAAAGTATGTATGTATCACACAAAACATTTAGTTGTACTGCTGCTATATGAATTTTCTTTAAAAAGTTAAACAGACTGTGAAATCAGCATAAGTGTATGAAAGAGCCAATGTATATATCAGGGGTGGGTAAACTTTTTGGCCCGAGGGCCACATTGGGGAATAGAAATTTTATGGCGGGCCATGAATGCTCACAAAATTGGGGTGGCGGTGCAGGCTGGGGCTGAGGAGTTTGGGGTGTAGGAGAGTGCTTTGGGCTGGGACCGAGGAGTTCGGAGGGCAGGACGGGGTCAGGGCTGGGGCAGGGATGTGGGAAGGGATGCAGGTTCCAGCTGGGGGTGCAGGCTCTGGGATGAGGATGAGAGATTTGGAGAGCGGGAGGGGAATCAGGCTCTCAGCAGCGTTTACCTCAAGCATGGTGTGGCCCCTGACCCTGCGCCCAACAGAGGGACAAACAAAAAGGGGAGTACAAAGAAACTATGAGACAATATTGGTCAGCATGCTAGACAGTGGTTTCAACACAGCAGCAGCCTAACCATCATTAAGCATTTTGTACCCATGACAAAGGAGTGTTTAAGGAGGGTTTTGAAGGAGTATGATGAAGTAGGTGTTGAGAAAGTCTACAGGGAGGTCCTCCCAAGCATGGGAGGATGTGCAAAATGCCCTTGTCTGAAAATTTAACAAGTGGGTGATGGAGGCTGGAAGCATGGGCTGACTGAAAGCAGGAGTTGACATCTCAATAGTGAATGAGTAAGGATAGGTAGGGTGAGGATAGACTGTGAAGAGCCTTTAAAAGAGAGGACAAGTAGCTTATGTTTGATGCAAAAGCATAAGGAGAGCTAGAGGAGGAATGCAAAGATGGGGGGCATGGTCAAAGTGATGGGCAAGGAAAAGTATCTTTACAATAGCATTTTGAATGGATATATATGAGAAGGGCAAGACTACATTCATCACTGCCACAGAAAAGAACGTTGCAGAAATCAAGATGCGAGACATCCATCTCCGAGAGAGGCGGAGATTTTAGTTTGGACAGAAGGAGGCAGATCTGGAGTAAAGGTAGATCTAGGGCCACGTCCACACTACAGAGTAAAATCGAAATTAATAAAATCGATTTTATAAAACAGATTTTATAAAATCGATTTTACGCGTCCACACTAGGGCACATTACTTCGGTGGTGTGTGTCCATGGTCCCAGGCTACCATCGATTTCCGGAGCGGTGCACTCTGGGTAGCTCAGTAAAAGAATGGGACCAATAACTTCGATTTCCATCCACACTAACCCTAAATCGATATAGTAATATCGATTTTAGGGTTACTCCTCTCGTTGAGCAGGAGTACAGAAATCGATTTTAAGACTCCTTAAAATCGATTTAAAGTGCCTTGTAGTGTGGACGTGTACAGCGTTAAATCGATTTAACGCTGTTTAAATCGATTTAACGCTGTAGTGTGGACCAGGCCTAGGAGAAATAAGGTGTACAGGGAGAAGCGAAGGCAAACAAGGAATACTACAAAAAATTGGAAGGGGGTTGGGGGCGAGGAGAATTCTCCAAAGGACATACTGAAGTATTGTGAAAGTAGAATGAATTATATAGTAAGAATAGAAAGGATTAAAGAAATGTTGTCTGTACCTTTAAGCAAAATTGTTGGAATGTTGCAACCAGGTGTCAGGAATACAGACATTAACATAGAACAATTGCACCGTTTAAGGGCAATTGGTGAAGCATTAGCCTTAGATCGATAACAGTTAGTAAGGAAATAGGATATGCATGCTGTGCCTCAGGTGAATTTTACTGTTTTGATTTCTTTGTCCCTTTGTCTAATTCCTGCTCTTTTATCTGTATAAATAAGACTGTTTGGACCTTGCATGGCCACTCACATATTCTGAATGTTATTGGCGGAGCGCTGTGCTAATAAACAGAGTGGTCTGACAAATTGTGAGTCCTGATTCTAACTTTGACAGTATCAAATCAGAGAAGGAGGAGAACTATGAAAGGTCAGTGTCATGGAAGCCAAGGGAAGATAAGATTTTAAGAAGAACATGGTCAACAGTGTCAAAATCAGCTCACAGTTCAAGGAGGACAAGGATGGAGTATTAGTTCAGCACTTCGGCTAGAAAAAGGTCATTAGACAGACTTTGGTAAGAGTGGTTTCAGTGGAATGCAAGGGTCAGAAGATAGACTGGAGAAGAACCCCAGTCACTGGCTGTAGACAGCACATTCAAGAAATCAGAGATGAAAGGAAGAAGGGAGAGGGGGCAGTAGCTGGAGAGGCAAAGGGATCAAAGGTGTGTTTAAGATGAGAGAAACTGAAGTACGCTTTAATTGTGAGGGGAAAAAAAACAGGAGAGTCAGAGTATTGGAGAAGAGTAAGGAAATGGATGAGAACATGGGTAGGTGAGCAGGAGATGGGAGGGCATGGGGTCACTGGGGAATTTGAGAAGGACAGTAGACGAGAAACTTCTGTGTCTTTGAGAGAGGAGGAGGAGAGAACTATAGGAAGAGAAGAGAAGTCAAGCCTAGCAGAGGAAGGTCACATTGTATTTTATCAACTTTTTCTTGGAAGAAATCAGGAAGATCCTGTGTGGGAAGAGAAGTGGAGACAGGAAAGAAAGGCAGCCTTCATCCCTTATGTTACTGAATCCCATCCTTTCAGACAAGACCTGGGACACAATCCAAGATCCACCAATAAATCCAGATGAGTCAAATGCCAGTGAATGAGCCACTTAGTTCAAAATGATACCTGTATGTGCAAGGGGACAAGCCTATAATTATTTGTGCGATGGGATCATATCTATTCCCATCTTAATCTCATTCCAGAATTTGCACACAGGAGACACACTCACAGCAGTCTACAGTGCAGGTAGACCTTTTATATCTGAAGCAAGATGGAAACAGGGCAAAGCCTCCTCAAACTCACACTGTACCAAGCATCCATTTTAAAACTATGTATATGAAGTTAGATGAGGTCATGGATAGTAGAACCTTTAGTATTACCCACTAACACTGGAGTGATTTGTGATTAGTAAGAAATGGTATGACAGATTATCTCCTTTTTATTATTATAAATTAATGCTGGCAATATATTCCTATATATATTATCTATATATAAAAGATTCACTTACAAATGATTCCCATCACTCAGCAGAAACAGAAAACAAGATTATTTAAAAACTATTTGAAAGTGAAGTTTACAGATGTATGCAGGATGAACAACAATCTCAAAACAGCCACCTTATTCTAGCCCAATCAGCCATCTGCTAGCTCAACATTCAAATAAAATTCCAGATGCATCAATGAATTATGTAGAATATTGTTGTCATTAATCTTTCTGTTCAGATTTCCTCAGAGATCCCATTTAGAAGAGGTGAAAAGTATCACATTTCTCTATCATCCAGCAGCACTGTTCACCTCTGAATTCTACTCTGAATCGACCTTCAGTTTTACAAGAATGGGCATTTTGCTCAAAAATAAAAGAAAAACACAATTATTTGTTAGTTGCTCTGTCACAACACAAACGCACCTTAGGCTGATTTGCCCTTTGTTTTCTAAAAGATATATCATTACAAGTGTATCTATATTAGGGTTTGTTTGGGGGGAGGGGAATTGGTGGGGAGAATGGCTTTATTGAACTGAGGACTCATCAGTTGTAACCAGGCATAGTATAACCATGGACTGCACTAATTCCCAGCCTTGTCAAGATCACCTTTCTTCAAAATGATGCAGCATCACATCCTGGTTTACTTGTGCACTACACTCACCTTCATCTGACTTTACAGCCAATGGAGGGTTGTTTGCAAGTTCCTCTATATTTCCTTCTCCACCCCCACGAGATCTTGAATTCCAGACTTTAATCACTTCAACATCATTATCACTTCCACTTTCACTTGAGCTACTCTCTTTCTTTGTTTTTTTCCCCTTGGATTTTTTTTTCCTAAAAACATAACATTGTACGTTCACTATTTAAAAATCTGCGGGTGAGAGATCCAACAGCTGTAACAGTAAAAAAAAAACAAAGCAAAAAACAACCCCCCCCAATTATTGCTTAAATTTTCATTACTTTCAAAGAAAAGAAATTAATCGAACAGAATTTAAGTTAAGCATGTATGTTTCACACAGAAAAGGTCAATTTACTTAGCATAATCATCAGAGCTTAAACTCATTGAAGTTTCATCTGAATCTGAAGCTATGAACTCATCCAAACTGTCTTCATCAAAGTAGCCCTGAAAAACAAAATTAATATTCTTAAAACACAGATTTTATTAAGTACCATCATCTGGACTGAAGCCTCAATTAAACATCTGTTTATTCTTCATTTAAACAAATGAAGAGTTAGTGAGAGATCAACATTTCAAAATGTTTTAATGACGACAAAATTTCCAAGAAAAAAGAAATTCTTGCCATAATTAAAAGAGCCAGCAAAATCACTGTGCCCCACTGCAACAGAAATTTCCATTAATTTGTCAAAAATCTACCTAACATTTGTCATGTCTTATCTGGAAAGTTTTCAATAGAGGCAGAAGTATGTATTTTGATATATCTAATTTACCTTATTTTCTTTACTAATATAGTCCAGCTGCAAACACCAAGGGTGAGTCCAGATTCTGCTTAACATCTGGAAGTCCTGGAAGAGCTTAGCTCCAGCTTTGCCTCTTCCACCTTCACTGCCACTACCTACACCTGACAATAAAGTTCAGATTATAGAATGAAAGCTTGAAGTAAGTTTGCCATATACTGTTCCCCCTTTGAACAACACATTTGTTTAGTATGAGTGTTCTCTCCAGGTGCATATCTCACATTGTAATTTCTCTTTTGAAGAGTTCAAATTACCTAGTTACAGGATTTTTTCCTAGTTAAAATGGTCAAAATTAGATTTCCATCTTTTTCTTGATAATGGAGTTACATAATAACATTTTTACAAAGGAGTGAATTCTTTCTTCAATGAGAATTCATATAAATCCCAGTGAAGGGGCACTCATGTTTATTCAACTTTGTAAAAGCAATTATTCATAAAACCGAAGATTAATATAAATGTTATGATTTTTTAAAGTTTCAATTAATTCAGATCATTTTCCTTGCATATTTTGTAACTTTAACTGTGTGAATCTAAAACAGCCAGAAGGTGTAAATACCTTGTCTAATTTCATTGACCAAGCTGAATTTGCTGCAAAAAGTGAACAGCATTTGCGGTGAATGACTGGATTAATTTTTTTTTTAATTTTTAATAGCGTAAAGCAGAGGTGTCCAACCTATGGCCCACCAGAGCATTTCATAAGGCCTGCAGCCTGCTTCAACACAATATAGTAACAGATGATTCATTAGTGTTTTGTTATCAGGTTTACATCATTTTATGTGTTCTATGCTGTTTTTTTTCCTGTTTTCTATAATGCTGATACATGCTTTATGCACTGGATTTCTTTATTTGTTTTTAAATAGACAATACCATACATAGAAACAATCTAAATACATACAAAACAATCTGTTGGCTCACACGTTTGTGCTTAGGCTTACATGGCCCACCTGTGTAATAAGGTTGGGCACTACTGGCCTAAACGGTTGACAAAGAAACACTATCAACTTGAAGTTTTTGAAACTGACTTATTTGTACAGTGAAGCCTGTTTAAACAAAACTGGAAAAATCATATATTTTCTGAATCACAAAAATAAATGCCTGTGGGTGAACCAGGCTCAAAAACTTGTTCAAGAATTTCAGTCAACAGGCTATAGAATAAGACTGTAGTAAAATGAAAGCATAAGGGAAAGTATGATAGCAAGCTGCTTTTTGCCACATTATAGAGAGTTACTCTATAGTTAGCTCCACATAATAATTACTCCTTTATGTTCCTAATAAAATGTAAAAATAACACTGTGGTAGCTGGGATGGCTCTCACTGATTTGGAAGGGTCCCTACAAAAGCACAAAGTTCAGATGTCCTAACTCTATGTTACAGAAACAGAGAAGAGACTATCTCCCCTAAAATCTGTCATGCAATTAACAAAATTATTACAGATGATATATAATATTTTCTACATTAATGGAAAGTAGAAAAACTATTTTCAGATTTGGAGTAAAAACTAACTTTCTAAGATTTTGTATTTTAGTGGCAACTTGTACTACATCTGAAAGTACTTCAACAAAACACTGAACTTTTTACTTTATTTGTATTTGCAGGCAAAAAGAAATTTCTTCTACTGGAACTTCACCCTCAGTAGAAGGATTCATTTTTCAGATATTTAACTAATACAAATCAAAAGGTACTTTACTTAGTTGAAACTGCTGGAATAGCAAATGCAGAGAGTGGTACTTAATTTAGGGACCAGTCAAATGGCTTAGACGATAGCAAAATGGATGGATTTTAGCAAATGTCAGCAGACAAACAAACATGTATAAGAAGCCAGCAAAAGTTTTGAAGACATCGCAAAATTACTTCTATTGCTTTGATAGAAAATAGTTGTTATAAGGAAGCAGGGTGTTTTCACCTACTGACCTATTTTGATTAAACTTACAGCTGACTTATTTTTAAGCACATGTTAACTTTAGAAGGATATGCATTTGGAATGTTGTAGTAACAGAAAACAAATATATTTTCATTCAGTGCATTTATATAGGTGACAGCCAATACAGAATAGAGGTTTCAGAGTGGTAGCCGTGTTAGTCTGGATTGGCAAAAACAACAAGGAGTCCTTGTGGCACCTTAGAGTCTAACCAATTTATTTTGGCATAAGCTTTCGTGGGCTAAAACCCACTTAATCAGATGCATGGAATGAAAAATACAGTAGGCTGTATATAAATATTAAAGCACATGAAAAGATGGGAGTTGCCTTATCAAGTGGGGATCAGTGCTAGCGAGGCCAATTCAATTAAGGTGGAACTGGCCTATTCTCAACATTTGACAAGAAGGGGTGAATATCAGAGGGAAAATTCCTTTTGTAGTGCTAACGAGGCCAATGCGTTCAAGGTGAACATTCCCAACAGTTTACAAGGTGTGAGTATCAGCAGAGGGAAAATTCCTTTTTGTAGTGACCCATCCCCTCCCAGTTTTTATTCAGGCCTAATTTGATGATGTCCAGTTTGCAAATTCATTCCAGTTCTGCAGTTTCTCATTGAAGTCTGTTTTTGAAGGTTTTTTTTGTTGAAGAATTGCCCCTTTTAAGTCTGTTATTGAGTGTCCAGGGAGACTGAAGTGTTCTCCTACTGGTTTTTGAATGTTACAATTCCTTATGTCTGATTTGTGTCCATTTATTCTTCTGTACACCAACTGTCCAGTTTGGCCAATGTAAATGGCAGAGGGGCATTGCATTGGTAGATGTGCAGGTGAACGAGCTCCTGAGGGTGTGGCTGACGTGGTTAGGTCCTATGATGTGTCCCTTGAATAGATATGCAGACAGAGTTCGCACCGGGGTTTGTTGCAGGGATTGGTGCTTGGATTAGTGTTTTTGTTGTGTGGTGTGTAGTTGCTGATGAGTATTTGCTTCAGGTTGGGGGGCTGTCTGTAAGCGAGGACTGGCCTGTTTTCCAAAGTCTGTGAGAGTGAGGGATCTCCTTCAGGATAGGTTGTAGATCCTTGATGATGCTGACCCCCCACTTGGTAAGGCAACTCCCATCTTTTCATGTGCTGTAATACATATACTGTTTACTGTATTTTTCACTTCATGCATCTGATGAAGTGGGTTTTAGCCCACGAAAGCTTATGCCCAAATAAATTTGTTAATACAGAATAGACTAAGTTATAGGGTTGGTTAGCGATGAGCTCTACAAGACTACTAAAACACTGTGTGTGTTCTGCTTTGAAACACACTCATGTAGATGGGTTGGTTTTTTTTTTTAAATAAAGGTTTTATTCCTTATTTAAAAAAACAAATTGAAAAATAGCTTTTGGTTATTAGACCTGCAATTTTTATAAATGAAATTACCAACACTGGTCCCTGATGACTATTTAGATTAGCATCTTAACTGAAATAAAGGAAACAGCCCACACAAAGTTTGAAAAAGAAAACCTAGCTGGCAATTTAGCTAGGACACCACAAACTACACCCAACTATAATCCAAGCAATATCATATCCAAGTTGAATGTCTGCTGTAAATCACAGTTTGATAGAAAATGCAATTAATCTTTTATCATTCTTTTCTTGTATTAAACTTGGGAGGGTAACTGCAACAGCAAAAAAAAATCATGAACAGTCACTGCAGCAGGTATATACAATCAATTTAACCTGTGCCATATACTTCAGCCTGTACAATGCTAAAAAGATTAAGTTAGTACATTTGCATGATGGACTAATTTAGTATCAGTTCTAAAAAGCAAATGTATGCTAGATTATTCATTAGATAAAATATTACTATCATCATCATGACCTCACGTATTCTGCAACTACAGAATTTAATATGAAGGATATTTCATCATCATAGAATAAATTAGCATTGCTAGAGAGTTTAGGGATTGTTGCTGTAGAACTTTAGAGCTGCTGCTGTGGAATTTGGTCCAGTTATGTCACATAAGGCCTTTGGTAGCTTTTCTTGGGTTACCATTATTGATGGTAAATACAACACTATCACTTTAAAAGTGCTGCTGACACTTGCAGGTCTTGCAAGATGCTGAACTGCAAGACCCAAGAAAACCACCACCGTTTTAGAGTCAAGAGCACAGCAGTTCACAGCATTTGAACATGTCTTTGCTCAAGCTGTAAGATTTTTTAAATTCAACAAGTCTGCGTACAGCCTTGCTGCTTCTAAAATACTAAAGGAGTTAAAAATTAGAAAGGCAGACTGATCCTGAGACATCACGGAAATCTGATGACAAACAAAGTCTTTTCACTACCAGACCAGTGGGATGTGGAATGAGACAGAGGGGGGAACTCCATATCATGTTTGCAAATGAATAACTTGAAAGATTAACAAGTTCTGCCCCAGAACAAAGGCACGCTGAAAGATTCTGAAAGACATCTGTGTCACTGCATTTCAATTCTGAGTTGCCCTCGTGCCAATCTTTGTGGTAGCCGGCACAATGTAGGGGACAAACCAGGTCTAGGATGCGATCAAATCAACTAATTTCCTCTGGAAACAAATGCGGTTTAGATGTAAAAGACTTGTGTAATAATCCAAAGTTCATAAGAAATAACGTGTTTGCTTAAAGAGTAACAGCAATTAGTCCACATAATGTATGAATTACTTAAATTATATTTTTGGGGAGGAAGAGAAAGGAAAGGAGGAAGAAAAAGGAAAGGAGTAATGAACCACAAACCAGAAATGTAAGTATTCGTATTCTTCAATAAATATTTAGTTATATGTAACCATTAGAGCCAAAGTGGACTTCTACAGCAAACCAAAAGGGACCATTTGTAGCATGTTATGAAAAAATGGAAAAAACTGATTAAATGATGATTAATCACATTACTTAAGTGTACTTTAGTTACCTACCTGTCAAGTGATCCAAGTAGTACTGATACAGCTTACACTGAATAGATGTCATTCTAACTGCTAGAACATATTCATATTTTGGTGGCAGGAACTTTGTTAATGCTGTGTAATCTTTCCTCTGTAATTTTACAAAAGGATGTTAGTTAAACAGATAAGTGTGTATAAAGCAAGTGGATTCTTACTCCGAGTTTAATAACCTTTGGCACCTTAAAAGACAAAATGTACCACACAAGCCACCTCTAGGATGTTTTCGAACCACAGAGAAAAAACTACAAAACACAATGAAAGCTAATTATACCAGCTCATCTGCACAGGACCATTTAATCTAGTGCGGCTAGTTGCACACTACACATATCTCCTCTATGCACACATTTTAAATCTCTGCTGTGTCAAATGCAGTTTCAATAGTTGTTTCCAGTGACTGCTTCTCTTCAGCATAGTTACCCTTCTTCAGGACTGGGTGAACGAGCCCCAAATGACAGTGTTTGTATATGGACACTGATTGTGACTCCATAGGAAATTCACGCATGATTTTGGAGGGTGGGTGTGATTCATGATTTTTGAATGCTTGTTTGGCAATGCTATTTCTATTCCCTTTCCTCATTCACTTGCCTACAGTCTCTGCCTCTCTTTATCTGCCTTCTCACCCTCAAAATGGTAGGTGTTGACAGTTTGGGGGCCGACAAACTCCCCACAGTTTGTCACAGGGCTACTCCCTTGGTGGAAAACCAAGAGAAATTTGTTGGACCCAGAGACTAGTTTAGGACATCTAATAATGCTTAAATATTACATAATTTGTGTATTAAGATTTTCATAGTTGCTGCCTTCTTTCCGATACAAAGCAAGATGGCTCAGTGGGAATGGCTTTGTTTTCCAGTACTATACTACTGTATATTTAGCTTCAGCTGGGTAAGGCCCTTCTTGCTACCGTGCACATTTCCATTTTCAGATATACTGGTGCAGGAGATACCAAAAAAATTTCTAGTGTGGACCTTTTTTTTTTTTTTTTTAAATAGAGACACTGACTGATGGACCAGTCCCCTTCCCTATTTATGACTACGTGGCTCACCATCACTCCCCTTCACAATCATTTATAATATCTCTGTAGCAATGCTAGCAACTGCCTAAACATGAAAAAGTAATATTGGGAAAGGATTTATGTATTTTTAGTTGTCTTTCGGGCAACAGGTGTTTCATCCTTTTAAAAAAAGTTAATCAGTCTTCATCTTCCCCGCCCCACACTTCCATCTGTTTTGATTCTCTCAAATGGAAACAAGGGAGCCAGCTTCAACAGTTAGACAGTTCTCCATGGACCACCATCTTACCAGACATTTTAGGAAACAGTAAAAGGCAGGCTGTTTTTTAAGTTTAAATTCAGAATATTTCAAAACTGAAGTACTGATATCCTACCCTATAATATAAATTACTTGTCCAGTAAGCCAGGAAAACAATTCTCTAAGTTGTATGTGTCCTGCCTAAGATACACTGACAGGATTTGTAAAGACAGTAAAGCTTTAACAAGATTTTCTGTTTATATGGAATTTCTGAATTATTTACAATTCAAACTAGTTACGAAAACTACACATTGAGTCCAAATGATAATGAGATTACTGGACTATGTATGTAGCAATTGTAGATGCAAATTTAGAGGCCCCAGACCATAATATTTTTTAATTCAAAGGAAAGTAGATTACTATAACATTAAGTTACTTAAGTTAACATGGTGGTAAAGTATTTCCATACCTGAACACATCCTGCTAGCATCTCATACAGTATGTGGGCACGCTTCTTCATTACCCTAACATCTACCATGGTGGAGTCTGCACACTGACCATTCTGGATTGGATTTATAAACCGATTTCTGAATTCCTTAATTGATCCAAGCAAATTTTCCTTGATAAAATTAACCATGCAATGATCTGGAAGAGAAAGATTAACTCCAATTCTTTAAAATTAAATAGTTCCTATGGAAAGGTTTAAGAAAAGCAGAGAATAGGTGTGTGTACACCTTTTATAAACACTTCTCTGTTAAGCAAGGTAATTTAAGGCCAAATTTTTCCCAAATGAGTCCTTAAACACCTACCATTTATATTTAGGCACTTAAGTACTTAGATTTTCAGAAGGTAGTAATCATTTTTGAAAATTTGGCATAAATGTTGATCTGATGCACTGATGTAAGACTTATCTGGAATGTCATAATGCCTGTGGGCTTAAATATGCAGAGAATCAATGATACAGCAAAATTATATTTATAGTAGGTTTTGTAATAGTTGAAAACAAAATTATGGCAGTTAGTAGAGGCACACATTACCGGGGGATTTCATTCTAAATTAACTAGACTTCCAAGAGTGACTTAGCATGTAAAGCAGTTTACATCTCTAATACACTTATCCAGAAGGTAAACTAAAAAGTAATGAAATTTATTCTATTAGCTGTAAAGTGTGGTCTGGCACCATCAGGAACACATTACTTTCTCCTACTTCAAAACTAAATATATTTATAATAATATATTACTATACTGGCTGAAATGTATTGAAGGAAATGTTTTCTGCACTGACCATAGAAGCATTTACTTACATTCTATAAGATTATTCTGCAGTGGTGTTCCTGTAAGAATTATCCTCCTCCTGGATCGAATAGAATTCATAGCCTTAGAAACAGCAGATGCTTCATTTTTTAATATGTGCCCTTCATCACATATAACAAAGTCAGGGCCTAGAAGAAAATCAACATGTTAATGCAATTAACTTCATTTTCTGTAACCACTAGGATGCTGGCTATACAAGAGTCTGACTTTGCTCTATTAACAGGCAAACCATATGCTATTTTTAAATAAAGCTCTCTAGATTTAAGGGAATAAAAGGCCATACTCTTGGCTTGCAAATGCATTCACAGTAGTTGATTTTTCCAAGATACATAGCGTAGTGCACAATGTATTACTGGGCAGGATTAAGGAAAAAGTTTTACAGTACATTCCCATTAAAAATGTCTAAACATATACTATAGAGACAAGATGAGTGAGGGAATATATTTTACTGAACCTGAGAAAGAGTTCTAGGTAGCTCAAAAGCTTCTCTTTTTCACCAACAGAAGTTGGTCCAATAAAAGGTATGATCTCACCCACCTTGTTTCTCTAATATCCCGGAATCAACACAGCAACAACAACACTGTAAAATGTATCGTCGCAAGGCATGTTTTCTCTGTTAAATTTCCTAAGCACACATTTTTAAAAGTCACATTACACTGCCATCTATTGGTGACTGATAAGAAGTTATAAAGAGAACCAAAGTCCAACAGCAACATTCTATACGAAGACAATAGAGCAGTATGCAATATCCTACTTGACAAGAGATAGAGCTGAGAGCCTGATGAAAGTTACCCAAGTGGTAAACTTGATCTGCCCATTGGTAAATGGGAAATTTTATTTGATGTCAAATAATATCAAAGGCCCAACTCAAAGTTCCCTCAAACTTTTTTTTACATTAAATTTCATAATTTCAAGCAAAGCAACTTCGTTTTTATTGGGTTTAATGCCAAGACATCTCAATCACTTCTTGATACTTAACCTACACAAAAATTCTTCAGATTAAAATTTACAACTATCACTACAAATTCGGATGCCAAGATAGCAAGAGAGAGGAAAAAATACAAAAATAACTTTTAGGAAGTCAGCCGCCTGATCAATCCCTCATAAAGTTAGTTTGTTTCCAGTACAGCTTTGCAAAATTCTACCTGCCCATTCATCCACGATAAGTAGTCTTTTCTAACAAGCAACATACAATATGTCTCTTTCATTATCACAGTCAAAGCCAAATAACTAGAGTTTGTGCTTAGCCTGGTACTTCTTCATGACAAATATGCATGTCTAATCTAGGCTATTGTAGAATAGCTCCTCATCATTCTCCTAGAAGCTAATGCTGGGATGAGAGACCTATAACTCAAAGTGTATATCTACTAAATAACACAATGTATTTATATTGTATTTTCCATTAAAGAATCTCAAAGTGCTTTACAAATGGAGAAAACTGAGGCACAAAGAAGCCCAAAATCAAATAGAGACAGATCTCACGGCTACTAATCATGTGTTTTAGTCACAAGACCATGTTTTCCTCATCAGTAAGAATAAGCTGGCAACTCCTTTGTCACTAAATGCATCTTGCCCAATGCACCTTCATGAAGCCAAAGACATAGAGTTTAAAATTCATTTGTCTTGCTTTGTGGTCATTGTCATTTGATCATCCATTAATTTTTCCCATGCTGCTGTGAAGGTCCAACCCAGAGAAAGGACATGATGGAGATGGAGACAAGGCAGAACACAATGAGCCATCAGAAAGCCAAGAACTATTTAGATCTATTCATCAGAAGAGTGGTGCAGGTCAGCTACACTCAAAGACAATGCCACTATTCTTAATAACGATAAAACATGACAGCCACAGACCATCTTTTATTAACTAGCCCATAACTCAAGGTAAAATCCATATCTTTGCCTTAGCTTCAGCTGAAGAGAGTTCACAGCTTTTCTTCACTCTTGTCATATTCAGTGGCTACCCTACTGCATGAAACAGAAATGCCAAGGCAATCCTGTTTGTAGCAGAGAGATTACATATTAGGTAAACAGTTTTGCCACGGCTCTCCACTTCAGGAAGCTGCAGCTTTCCAGACTCCCAACCCGCTCAAAATATCTAGTTCGTTGACGACTTCTTCCCTGCCAGATACTGATTTTTCCTTAATTTTTAATTTCCCTATTCAGAAAAAAAAAGTATCTAGGGTTCTGAGCTTCCCAATTAGTAGAGTTGCACATTAATCAAACCACTGGAGATGCACACAAGTTTCGTCAGTATGTCTTTAAATATCTTTTCACCCTGTTTTACGTTTTTGAACTAGATCCTCCTTGCCCTTTTTTTTTCAAATCTCTCGTGTTACCCACTCATTTAAAACTGTTTATAGATTCATAGACTTTAAGGCCAGAAGAGACCATCATGATCATCTAGTCTGACCTCCTGCACATTGCAGGCCACAGAACCTCACCCATCCACTCCTGTAAGAGAACCCTAACTGCTAGCTGAGTTACTGAAGTCCTCAAATCACGGTTTAAAGACTTCAACTTACAGAGAATTCACCATTTACACTAGATGCAACCTGAAAGTGACCCATGCCCTATGCTGCAGAGGAAGGCAAAAATCTCTCAGGGTCTCTGGCAAAATTCCTTCCCTACCCCAAATATGGCAATCATTTAGACCCTGAGCATGTGGGCAAAACCCACATTGCTGAACCAAACTAGACTAATAAATCACTTTGGCTCCAATTTTGCCAGGATTTATAGAAGGAGTTGTCTCCGCATGGCGACCATGGAGGAGTGGTTCCCACTGGTGCCGATGACCAATGCCAGGGTGAGGAAGACAAGGACTGAGCCAACATGGCGAGTTTCCCTTTAGATGGCACTGAAGGCCCCAGTACCAAATGGTAACCAGTGGCCACATGCTTCCTTCCACCCGCCAGCACCAACGCCACAGACTCTTGTACTGTCTGTGACTCTGGTACAAACAGCGAGAGCAACTTTCTGGCCGAAGCTAAAGCCTCAGGTGTGGATGGCATTGCAATAATCTGGCACCATGCTGACCTGCCAGTGCTGACAGTTCGGCTGGTAGCAACCTCAACAGAGCCCACATAGGGGCAGGAATCAAAGCATTGACTGAGCTGCCAGAGCCAAGAAGTGACCTGATACAGGTCTCACACTGCTCTGGTCTCCATCTCTGGCCATTCTTGGGGTTGGAGAACGTCCTCCCTCAGTCACCAGCTTCTTCTGTTTCTCCCTTGGCACTGGGGATGACAAATGGTGCTGTGACTCCTGGATAGTGGGAAGAGCACTCCTCACTGACGCTGAGATACTCGGTGCCAAGTCCGAATGGCACAGTTCCAAGGAGGGTCTCAGCTCTGCTCCCATTAGCAGGGACTTCAGTCTAGCCTCCCCGTCCTTTTTGGTATGGGGCTTAAAGTCTCTGCAAATTTTGCAGAAGTCCCCAATATGAGCTTTATCCAAGCACTTAAGACAACTAGAGTGCAGGTCACTCAGGGACACAGCCTAGTTTCAAGAAGCACAAGGCTTGAAGCCTGGTGACTGAGGCATGCCTCAGTACTGAGAGCATATGCTAAACAGAGAGAACTAACTGAACTAACTACCAAGACGTAACTAACTACCAACACTGGCAACCAACTAGCAAATACTGTGAACTATGTACAAAACACAGAGAAGACGAAGTCCACTGAGAACTTGCAAGAGCAAGGGGAACAGTTTAGTTTCAGTAACTGTCATGGGTGGTAAGAAGGAACTGAGGGGTGTGGGGTTGGCAGGGCCCTTTATACCGGCGCAATGGACATGCAGCACTAGAGGGCCCCAGAGCTGACCTGATGGATACTACTGAAGAAAAAATTTCTGGCGACTGTGCTCAGGGCATGCACACACCTGCACTGGAACAGACGTGCTATCACTTGAAGAAAAAACAAGGCTGACCAAAAGGGATAATTTAACCGATGATGAAAGGTAATCAACATATTTCTTATATCCATAAGAAAAAAGATACCAGGTACATCTCATTCATATCACAAGAGAGTCCTAACTTAAAATATTCTAACGTCATAACTGTAAATTTTTGTAAGACAGCTGTGTTATTGAAATCACCCATGCAGAAACTAAGTTAACTGTAAATAAAATAGCTTAATGGGTTCATTAATACATTATTAAATGATTTTCCTTAAAGTATATTTAAAAAGAAAAATACTAAAACATTTTCCACTTGCTAGAGTTCTACATTCAGCCCATCCCTTTAAATGGGACAGCTTAATTGCTACTTTGAATCATTACATTAACAACATTCACTTACCTGGATCAACCAGAGCCTTGTTAAATATTTCCTTAAGTTTTCTACTTTTGACATTCCTGCCTTGTGCAAGATTACGGTACATCTCATAGCCAATGATCATAACTCCTCCATCTTCCTGCCATCGCTGGAGCATATAGGATCTTTCTTGAGGGCGTTTTACAGTTGCTAGTTCAGAGACCTTTAGAAAGAGAATATTGCATGTTGTACTCTGCTTTTAGCCAAGACAAAACAGAAGCCTTGCAGAGTACTACACAACTTTTACATACCTAGATCACACTTACTACATCAGTACAAGTAAATTTTCTGTCTACATAAAACACAGTCTCTAGTGTGTATTTTGAATGGTGTAAGTTTATCATAATTACTCAAACTGTTCAGCTATATAAGGGATTTTGTTTTTTTTAAAAAGAGAACTCTTAAAAATGAAATACCTCTAGTTTCTCATCATCTTCTAAACCTTCTTGCCATTTTTCAAACTCATTCAGCCAGTTCAAGGCAGTGTTCAGTGGACAGACCACGAGAGCTGTGCTGAAATCCAGTTTATCACACAACAGAACTGTATGGAGAAAACTTACTACCTGTAAAGCGAACGAAGCAAACTACTACTTAGTATGAGAATACTTACGGGGAAAAAGAAGTTGCACACAGACACACATAGAACCATCATCATTACACACACATCCATGTCTAGTCTTCATTTTCTCCAAATAATGTATAAACTTTACAAACAACAATCTTCCTACCCAAACAGCCTCACCCTTTTTTGGGGAGCAGTAGTTAAACAACTCACTTTTCTGCTTTAAATGATCTCCTTCAATCCTCTCATTTTCAAGATCAAGTCTAACTGTTTCTGGAACGTTGTGTCTCTTAAATTTCCTTCCCTGGTTAACTTATGGCATACATTTATTATTCTGTGTGTGAAACATGTCTGCCAAAGTTCTTAATTTATTCACAGCTTCCTAATTTTGGATGATATCTCCAAGTAGTTGATCCATTTCACAAGCATAAAAATCGTCTCACAATTTCATTAATAATTTTTGTAATTTTTCAAGTTTCTATGAGGTCATGTTTGAGCAGAGCCATCTCTAGGGTATGGCAAATTGGGGCAGCCACCCCAGACCCCACACTTTGAGGGATGGCTCTGTGTGTGTGTGTTGTGCAGGGGATGCTGGCTGGACTGGGAGGAGGCACGGTTATGGTGCGAGGGGCCATGTTGGCCCAGGAGATTAGCGAAGGGTCTGGTGCCGACAGCAGGGGTCAGGCCCACACTCACTGGTGGGAAGCTGCAGCAGCGGCCCCAGCCTGCCCTGCTCTGTCAGCTCCTGGCATTGCGGGGAATGGGGTGGGGGAGGAGGGGCGATGGAAGCTGGAAAGAGGCAGGGCAGGGGCGGGAAGGGAGATTGGGGGAAGGGATGGAGTGGGGGCAGGGCCTGGAGCGGGGGGTGGGCTGGGGTGGTGTTTGTCCCTTTCCCGGCACCTCCCTGGAGACAACCCTGTGTTTGAGCCTCCTTTCTTTACCAGTGAGAATAAGCCCACTCCTTAAATTACTCAAAAAGAAAGATTGGAGTTTCTTGAAACTTGGCACCAATCTTGCATTACGTGCTTTCCAAGTTAACAATTCCTTCGGTATGGTGACCAGTTCTGTACACCATTAACAGTTCATTCCAAACTTCAGTACTGTGCTGCAAATATGCAATGTTCAACGGACACTAAACTGTTTTTCGCAGCCCTTGGAACTATGCAGCATGCCATCACCAGGGGGAGAACTAGTAGATCTGCTCTTATTAAGATGAGAGTTGCTGTTAACATCTTATGTTAAAAAGATTCAAATGTGAAAGGAAAGAAAGAGTGCCCAAAGAAATTGGTAATTTACGCCATCCTGGAGACTCTGACCACTCATTTTACTTGACTTTCATCTCACTGTTATTTCAAGATATTATAGAAAATCTCTTAAAACTGGTCTTAAATCCGCTTCTTACAATGCATAAAAGTGGAGGACAAAAGAACACAGAAACAGCTAAAGGTTAGAGAGGAAGTACTGAAAAATAATTGTAAAAAGGGGGGTGGTAATCATTTCTGATTAGATTGCAAAGAATGCCCATGAAGACACAATGTATGTTTGTTACTGGCCTCCTGTCCAATTATAGGAAAGTTACACACATTAATTCCTTAATCATGTGAGCAGTTATAGGTGACAGAAAAAAGAAACATTCTGCTGTGAAAACATTTCCTAATGACAGATAATTATCAATTGAAAAAAAAAGAATTATCAGACGATCCAACTAGTACATCTGTCACATTAACAGACTCCAATATTTTGCAATGTCCAGTATAAGGTACTAAAGGTTTGCCTAAAAGTTATATTATGCCTAATCCAGAATTCGGAATTGTTTCAGGTAATACTTAAAGGTCAATTTCAAGATTTATGTGAAACCATAACACTTCCTATGATTTAAGACTGACAAAATAATCATGTGTGACATCCATAAATGTTGATACTCTTAGAAGCATCATATCTTCCAAAAGGATGCTACTTCTAAAGACAGCAGTCTCCTCACATTGGAGATGAGACTATTTTTTTAATATATTAAAATCTATACTGCATCTGAGTTGCCTAACTTTAA
This sequence comes from Gopherus evgoodei, assembly GCF_007399415.2. NCBI lineage: Eukaryota > Metazoa > Chordata > Testudines > Testudinidae > Gopherus > Gopherus evgoodei. The sequence goes on from NC_044330.1 coordinate 89,008,377, forward strand.
TACAACTTAATACTCCTTGAGAAAACAAGGACTAAATCTCTAGAGAACTCTGCTATAGTAGTACTGCAAATGAAATCATTGACAGTGAACAGACAAGTATCTCAGACATGACCAAGGAATAATCCAGGAGTCACTGAGGAAAGGAACCAGTTTAAAATAGCACACACGCTGAAGAAGGAACGTTTTAAGAGAACACAGCCTACTTGAAAAATAAGAGTAATGTTAAACAAATTCAGAAATATGGGTTTCAAAGGAACATAACAGATGTGTGTTCATCCCCCTATAGCTACATATTATTTTGGAATGCAAAGAAGCTGTATGTATTAACTCTATACAAATCATACACTTTTAATCTAATTTAGTTATTTTTAGGCAAGTACAATATGCACACTGATAGAGCTCAGGGTGCATGAACATATTTTATAAACGGCAAATACATATTAACTCCAACTCTTTGAGGAAAAGAGAACCAATCTCTACCAACATGCACTTCCCCTTTTTAAGCAACCTCATGAGGCCATTGCCCAGGAGAAGGGGTGGGTCTTACACGGTGTCCTAACAGCTATTAAACTTGGCATCTGGTTAGACCAGATGAAGGAGTGGGTTCCAGAGTACAGGACATGCCTCATCAAAAGTCCTTTGCCACTTACCTGCAATGTTTTTCCTAGACCCATGCAATGGGCAAGAATGCATCCGGAACCTGCAGATTTCTTTGTTTTTTTCACAGATTCACAACAGCAATCCCACATGAACTGAACACCTGGAGAGAATTTTTTTTATAAGCTCCTTTAAAAAGTATTAAACATTTTAAATTTACTAAAGAACTTATCTGAAAAGATACTTGTATATAAATCAACAATTAGATTAAGATATTTCCAACACAATAAAACAAAAACCCGAAGTTTGCAGCATTTCCCAAGTAATTGTACATAAGACACCAGTTCAACATGTAGGTCCTGCCAGCACAAGAAAAAAAAAAAGTTTGATTAATATAATTCTCTTTATATTTTCTTACCATCTACTTGATGTGGTTTCAGTTTAGTAACTATGTTTCTGTGAACCTGTACTATAGGTTCTTTGGTTTCTTCATCTTCATCTAAAACCAGTTTAGTTGTGATCGGACACTTTAGAGGTGAAGCATCTTCTATTTCTATCACCTGGAAGTAAACAACATAATGCATTATAAGAATGCTTTGCACATGAATAATTCAGGCTCTTTTAAACACACAAGTTCAATGAAATAGTAAGGCCCTGTTTGCTAAATTTAAAAAGATTTTAAGCAATATGCCCCTTTTATCCCCTAACTTCTCTGTTCAATATTTGTCTCCATAAAAAAAATTTAAACAATTGAGACACGAAACAATAATTCCTTGTTTATTGATCATTAACCTTAAATAAAAGAGCCTTATTCTACAACAAATTACAAGTTTAAGTATGAATGTGTGATTCATGGTGTGACTGTCCCTTTCAGGGTGATCAGTCAACACCTGTTCTGTGGTGTGTCCTTTTAAGACACTGGTTCTCAACCCGTGGCCCACTTGCGGCCCAATCAGCATAGAGCTGCGGCCCATGCGACATCCTCAGGGCCATACAGCTAGCACATATACTGTGTGGATGTGGCCCACGTAACACAGAGAGCTGCACATGTGGCCCACAATGGTAAATAGGTTGAGAACCAGCACTTTAAGATGCCTGACCACTAATCCTTACTAACTTTAAAGGACTTGTCATCCTATTACAAATGGTTACACAAATCTATACCTTTTAAACACTTCAAATTCCTCATCCTCAGCTAAATTTGTCTTTAAACACCATCAGCAATTAAACTTTCAAACAATATCTCATGCAAAAGTAAAAATAAATAAATGAGATGTACCTCTCTTAATTTCTCTCTCTCTCTTTCTCTTTCTGCAATACGTTTTCTTCTCTCTTCCTCCTCCTTCAGTGCATTTTGTGTTTCTGTTCTAAGCTTATCATCTTTAAGAATCTTTCGTATTTTTTTCCGGCCTTTTCCAGGAGATTTTGAATCATTGTCATCTTCATCCTCAGAATTACTCTATTGCGATTCAAAACAATTAATCATTAGTATAAAACCTGAGACACAAGGATTATTATAATCCTGACTTTTGAACAAATGATCAAACTTTGTGACACAGTTCTTACCTAAACAGAAAGGGAAGTTTTCAAATTGAGTTATCTGGCATAATTTGAAAGATCCTTTAGCACCTTGTGCTAACAGTTTAACACATTTAAAAAAAACACAGCTTACATTTTAAATTATGCCTACACAAAAGACGGTAAGGGTTGTTTTCAGATGACGTTGCTAACAATGAAAAAAGCCCTCTTTTCCTTTTCAACTAGACATACCCATACCTGGACCTAAATCCACTTCTACCACCAGTAATTTCAGTTGTGATACAAAGGGAAGCTTATATTTTCCTCTCCATTACTGCTATTCAATGTGGTATAACCAGCAAAATCCACTGGTCAGATGGATAATGACACTTTCAAGTTTGGTTAAGAAATTCCACTTTACTTAAAAGTAATTGCTGTGTGTCTTCACCTAATTCCGAAATGTAGCTTGTTTTAGTTTCTATTAATGGAATTTTATCTAGTCTGCTCAACAGTTTTCTTATTTAAGAAAAAATGGTTATGTAACAAAGTTCTGTTTTGGCTTGTTTTACTTAAAGTATTTGTTTTTACTGTTCATATGGTCTGTTTTATGGCTTGAAAGAATACAAATCAAAATCTAAAGAGAAATTAAATATGTACTAAATCAAATAGTTTATCATCAAGAACACCTGATTTTAAAATAAAGTCTTATATCTGAAATGTCCTTCATTCACAGGGTTAACAAGCTACTTCTAAAACAGAAAAATCAACCATTAGAAAGTCTAAGGACAATGAAAGAAAAAGAATTATTCCACTGTACAATCTATAGGTTTAAAATTTGAGTACGCTCTTAAGCAGTTAGAGAAAAAAGGGATTATTCTGACTGAAAAGTGATCTCTGTAGATAAGCAGGTTAGAGATCTGCAGGCGAAATCAAAATTGGGAAGAACTCTCTCACTCCTTCACTGTAATAGCTGAAAACTGGACTGTTCAATGTAAAAAAAAAAAAAAAGATGTTTCTTTGAGCTCTAAATGGGATTCCTTAGGGAATATTCTGAAAAACAGAAATGTAACAAAAACGTTGGATTTTCCCCCCTCACAAACAATACATTGAGACAAGTTTTAACTGAGACCTGAAATAATAATCCAGTTGAAAGAGCTTTTTAAATCTCCATTATGGATATCATCTAAAAATATCTGGATCCTGAAATAGAAAAATATGCCAGCTGAACTATTCTCTTCAGACAGTAATTCACACAACTTTCATTATTTCCAAAGTGAAAGAAAGTTGCAAGGGGTTTATTTGAAGTCGTGAAATAGCTACTAACTAGGCTAACCAACACTACATAAGGACACTACTGTAAATTCCCGCATTTTAAAAAAATATAGAGAGAGTTGCTGTGTTATACCCTGTTAAATTAAGGGACAAACTTCAATAATAAATGTATTTTTTAAGTTTGTGACCAAACAAAATATTTGCTTGATACAACAATTATGGAGAACAACTTTACTAAAAACAGCCAGGACACTCTCACAACTGATTTTGATGATTTAACAGCTTGTATCTATCCTTTAGATCGGTGGTTCCCAAACTTGTTCCGCCGCTTGTGCGGGGAAAGCCTCTGGCGGGCCTGGGTGGTTTGTTTACCTGCCGTGTATGCAGGTTCGGCCAATCGCGGCTCCCACTGGCTGCGGTTCACCGCTCCAAGCCAATGGGAGCTGCTGGAAGCGGTGCAGGCCGAGGGACGTTCTAAAATAGCCAGCAATTATAACTTGTGTGCTAATGAATTCTCTGTTTCTATGAATTAAATAAAGATACTAAACTCAACAATCTGCTTAGTACATATTTTATTTTACACTGTTGCACCTGGAAGAAATTATTTTTGTTTTATATTTTCTATTTCTTTCCACTTGAATAAACTGAGGATCTTTCTGCATACACAAGACAAACATACTTGGTGGTTTCCCATTTTAATCTTGAATATTTACTATTACTGCACGCCTGTATCTTTCAGAAAACGTCCATTGATTAAACAAAATGTACATATTATTCTATAGGTAGTCATACACAGAAAATATTATCGGTGCATTCATAAATAAAGAGGATATTCCAAAAAAAAAAAGTAAGACATTTTAAATCACCTACTTTACATTTTTTCCCTACACTGTCCAGAGTTAGACACTATAATTGCACCATATTGTGAGATATAATGAAAGGTGTTCAACTGGTACTTAACGTGTGTTTTCAAATTTTGTCTAAATGCAAAATGTATGTCTTGTTCAACATTTAAAAGATTAAAACCACTGGCTAGAATCAGGCATACTGTAGACAGCTGTTCCCCACAGAGGTCTGCCACTACTCCTCAAACTGATCTCTTAATGATCCATATCCCTACTATTCCAGCACAGGGTCTCTGACTAAAGGGTATAACTAAAACAAAAAATCAAGTGTGTAGAGATTTATATTATGTATTGTTAGTATTAGAATAACATCCTATTTGAGGTTGGCTGGAGATATAAGAATGGAAATGGGAAAAGAATGACCATCAAAGAAAGCGTGGGAGGAAGAAGAGAGCACGGAAGAACATAGCAGATCAAGGATTCAATGGAAAGACTCTGTCAAGAGAAGTTTGAAGAGAAAGGGACTGGAAGTCAAAGACCTACAAACAATTGCCATGGACCAGAAGGCGTAGCGAAGAATGGTGGGCACCTCCGACTCCATGTAAACAGGAAAAAGAGTCAAGAAGTGAAGTTTATAATAAAATAGCATCCAGAAGGTTGCTCAAATCAGGAATGGTGTCCCAATGCACTGGGGCTGTACGAACATATAAGAGACCACCTCTAACCCCAACAGATTACAATTTAGTTTAAAACAAGATGCAATCGTGGAAATATTAGAGTGATGGGGAACAGAGGATGTGAGTGACACTGACAGGAAAATAAGATTACAAAAATAAGCTGCATGTAAAATTAACAGGGTTTTACATATTTTTAATAAAGAATGAATTCATAAAGGAATGAATCTTAATAATATCAGTAATTCTCTTAGGTACCTATTATCAACTAGCAATATACTGGAAGTGTCACAGAAGAACAGAATCTCAAGTATGAGTTTGAAGGCTGCCAGAGTACTGGGCTTTATGGATTAGTTTGTAGTGTATAAAGAATGCCATCAGCGAATAAGATCATTTAGATCAAACTTTTTTCACTGTGATATACTGTAATTTAGGTTTGGATTGAAGTCTCATAAGGCAGAACAAGTGCCAAAAATAAAGACTCTTGAAAGACCTCAGAAACTTAGGTATACAGCCATCTGTCACTGAAGTTTAATCTTGTTTGGCAGACTCAATCACCTACACACAAACTTCCCTCCACCCAGATTTCAAAAAGTCTTGTTTCCTGATTGGTCCTCTGGTCAGGTGTTTCAGGTTACTCCTTTCCAGCTGAAAGAGACATTAACCCTTAGCTATCTGTTTATGACAACTTGTAATTTTAATAAAGAGAATATTTGAGTTAAAATTTTTAAATGTTAGAAGACACACAGAAAATTAAGACTACCTAATTGCACTTTGTGAAAGCAAAATCTAGCTATCATTAAGATTATGATTTTTTCCACGGAGGTTGGGGAAGTCATGGAATTGATGACTTCAACTCGTGGTGGCTGGGAGCTGTGGGATAACCCAGCGCTTGGAGCTCTTGGTCACCATGGGTGGTGGGGGGGGGGGGCCTGGAGCTCCGAGGGGTACCCCCACAGCTGCCTAGCCACTGTGGGCAGTGTAGGGACCCTCCCCCACAAGTTGAGCTCCCCATTTTGTCATGGATATTTCAGAAAAAGTCACAGGCAGGTCACAGGCTTCTGTGAATTTTTCTTTACTGCCCATGACCTGTCCATGACTTTCCCTAAAAATATCCATGATAAAATCTTAGTCATCATCGTTTCAACAATTTGGTCAGAATATAAGGCATTTCTATATAGTACCTTGTTATTGTTTTCGCTAGAAGAATCCTCCTGAACTTTTATGCGTCGTCTTTTCTTTTTCTGCTTGTAACTGCGCTGATTTTCTTCTGCCTCAGCTTTCTTAGCAGATCTAAGAAATTGAAAAAACTCTCATTGATAAACAGTAATGGATCAAATGTTTAGCTTTCCTCTTACAAAATACTCTACTACTCAATAAAATGGTGTATTTCTCTCTTTTCACCCTATAGACTAACATTATTTACAAGAAAAGCATCACTATTATATCAATATTCTAGAATGGGGTAGGCAACTTATGGCACGTGTGCGGAAGGTGGCACACGAACTGATTTTCAGGGGCACTCACACTGCCCAGGTCCTGGCCACCGGTCCAGGGGGCTCTGCATTTTAATTTAATTTTAAATGAAGCTTCTTAAACATTTTTAAAACCTTATTTACTTTACATATAACAACAGTTTAGTTATATATTATAGACTCATAGAAAGAGACCTTCTAAAAACATTAAAATATATTACTGGCATGCAAAACCTTAACTTAGAGTGAATAAATGAAAACTCGGCACACCACTTCTGAAAGGTTGCCGACCCCTGTTCTAGAATGATTAACTGTTTATTCCTCAACAGAAATGCAAAACAATACATTCTTCTGTGTCGTGGATCCCTTTACTATTTTCGGATGTGCAATAATGATGAGTTATTGACCTTATCAGGCAATAATGTAGTAGACTGCAGAGTTTACCAACTAGGTCCTATAATTTCTAAGGGGGTAAAGGAAAATGTCACATCGTAGTTTTGTACTGAGTATTGAGACATCTACATTGAAACCGGTTTGTACACACATCACTTCCACAGCAAAATGGAATCAGTGTTAGTGGTTTCTTTTCAAACTCTCTCTTTCACTCTACACAAACAATAAGATTACATCCTAGAAAACTTCCAATAACCTCACTAAAACTCAATCCTTAATTAGAACCCATTGTTCCTTGACTCAACCAAACTTGTTAGAAAAATACCAGGTGTTTTTAATGGTCTTATCTCACCTCCCAACTCTCCTAATTATACTGAGACATACAAGAGGAAGTTTGAACTTTGACACTCAACTCAACTTCCAGGCTTTTGAGATAAACTAAATTGCAGATACCGAAATTCTGTAAGGTGAACAACAAAAATTTAGTGTCTGATCCAAAACCCATTGAAATCAATGGCAGTCTTTGGACCAGGTTCTTAGAACACATATAAATGTTTCAGACATGGCATGTGACAGGATTGTACCTTCTGAATAATCAGTTTTAAAAAAGCTCAACTGAGATGACTAGAACTAATGTTTATTTATACCTTGTTCTAGGACGTTGCTCATCTTCAGATTCACTGACTTCTTCACTAACTCCAGATTCATGAAATTCTGAGTCATCTGAATCATCACTGCTCACTTTAAGAATAAAAAAACATAGCAACCTCTGTTGTAACCTGAAGTAATATCAATATAGCTTTACTAATAAGAAAAAATTACTGTAATTTGTTTGAAATTAATTTCTGCTGCTCGCAGCACCTGTACATTCTTGGTCAATAAATGCCCTCTTGTGCAGCTAATAAAAAATCTCAGTAAGATAGTGCAATAGTTGTTTCAATAGAAAGAGCAGAGAAGATAGCATGAAATGCCTGAAATGCAATTGAAATGTCACACATATGGCTTTGAACTGCTACATATTAAAAATCCAAAGCAAATTTTAAAAAAAATAACTCAAAAGGTAATAAAGAAGTCTTTTAAAGGTATACTGTAAGTAATATGTTGTTAGAAACTCTAATATTCACAGTAATATTTTATGATTCTCTTTAATTCACTGAACCGTTTTGCTTGGATTTGATTTTCCTTTATTGGTCTAGTACAGTGGTCACCAACCAGTCAATCCTGGAAACTCTCCCAGTTGATCGTGATCTCCGGATAGGAAGCTGAACTAGTTTTTCCCATTAAAGTGGGAGAGGGGGAAGCTGAAGATGAGGTGTACATAAATAGATACTTATTCAAAACAAGTAAATACTCCCAGGGATGTTGAAGCCAATCAAGATCCCCCAACCATGATAATGACAATGCAGGTTCAGGGTGCATTCAGAGGTTACAGCTGTTACTCGAGAGCTGCAAGAGCGGGAACAGAGCATCTGTAGAGCCATCCTGCACTGTTTACAAGGGTTGATAGTAGTGTTTCCTTCAAGTCCTGTGGAGTTCCTTATTTATAGCCATTTTAACTATGCTTTGTGCATAGGAGGTGGAATGTAGTATTTATCAATCATACCACCAGTAAAAGTTGATATACACAACCAAGTTTTAAAACATGCACAAATCTGAATATTTTATATGAAAACAAGAGCTCAACCCAGATTGAGACACTGTGACTGTTGGTGAAGGGTGTGAATTTAATATGCTGATGCAAAGACTGAGTTAGAATACATGTTGCTTTACTCAGTCACACTAACGGCTAGTTATCTCCCTTTTATGGATTTTTCGGATATCAGCATTGCCAATGCCAACGAGCATTGTCAGGATGAACAATTTCTAAGAAATAAACAAAGGCAAATCTAAACCCTATGTGCTTAGAGTTCATTTCATTTCTCCCATCTCATGCAAAGTGTGTCACCTCTTTATACCAGATTGCCATCTATAATGATTTTATCATGAGCTCATTACATTTAAGTCATGAATACTCAAAAAGAAGCCAGTACCTATAGTTCATAATTTTCAGGGGCCTGACTCATGATTTTTTTAATGTTTGACATTTACAAGCAGCTAAAAATATAGTATGCTATTCAGTCCTATTTTATCATTTAACATTAATTCTGAACATACTGGAAAGCTATACGGGTTTCTTACTAAATGGTATACGTTGTAATAAATAAATAAAATGCTACACAGTAAATAAAAGAATATGAGTAACTGAGAGTTAAGTTTTTGTTTGTTTTACGGAGAAGTATAATAATGGAGGACCAAGTCACTGAGCTATTTGAAGTGAAAGAAATTTTACTGCTCCAGGTCAGGGCTGAAGTAATTTAGGAGACTTATAACCAAAAGGTTCTAGAGATTGGTCCGGTCATGCCTTGGTCTGGCATTTTATTTGCTAAAATACTGTAAAAGTTACAATATCATCACAGAAGACACAAAAATTAGAAGTTTTATGGGGGAACACTATAAACATAATACAATACAGGATAATTCATCTTTAGGTACATGGGAAACTACTCATGTACGGTATACTACCATTACAGCAACACTAAAAATATAACTATACTTTCAAATTGTGCAATAGGGATAATTTGCTTCCAATGTAAACAAACCATTTACACTCTGAAATGCCCTGGTTACTGGAGTTTCCAGTTGCTATACTGGTGCTGGTCCCCGTTGGTCCCATGGTTATCAGATGCAAGAGATCTGCACTAACAGTCATTCCCTTGTTCCTCAACCCAGAAAAAGCTAGAAGAGCTGCATTCTCAGCTTTTTTAAGGCAAGAAAAATGAGAAATAAACCCAAGTTTTCATTTCAGAGTTCCACATGCAGTCCCATTGTGAATCACCTAAAAAGAACTTGGAGGGATATAGAGTTTAACTCTCTAGGATGATGGAAATTTCTGGTGACACAAGGGCCTATGTATAGTGTGAGGAAGAGATGGCAGATGCAGTAGGAAGAGGACGAAAAATTGGGTTTTCCTGAATTATACCTATTAGATTTGGTATTAAAATTTCAGGACTCAACCAGATTAAGCTAATTTTTAGGGGGTGGGAGGAAGAGAGGGAGGGAGATTAAAAAGAGAGGAGGGGATTAAATAAGAGTAAACTATCCTGGAATAGTCACTGTGTTATAATAAACCTAGTAAATGAACAAAAACAGACAACAACAACAGTCTGGGATGACAGCACAAGAGGAGGTGCGTAAAAATATATATTTTAAAATTCCTAGTTCAAAATTTGAGTTCTATCCAAATTGTTCTAGTTTTAAACATATTGATTTAGTTTAAATGGACTTTAAGAAAATGTGTTTGAGTTAACATCATTATTTTTGAATTTGCTAGCTTTTGTCCTTCTAAATAAATCTTTCAAATAATTAAAAAATCTAACTATCATTGAAAGTATTATTTAATGAATCAAGATTTTACCAAATAATTTCATGGTGTGTTCACTGTCCCATGATTAGAGATAATTAAAGTATTTTGAAAACAAACGAAGAACCTTAATGATAAAAATTCAATGACATCATCACCATTTTCCCTTATCTGCTTGTAGAGTTGATGGCACTGAATTCCTCAATCTCAACTGCAAAACAAGAAACAACTATGGTGTGGAGGTGTGAGAGGAGGACAACTTGGAATTCCAGGAAATCTTTTTTTCACTGGAAAGCTCCATTACGCCACATAAATGAACATATTTCACGCCACATAAATGAACATATTTCATCGAATCACAAATATATCCTGCCACACAAACATTTAAATTTTGTACCTTTCCTTCTATTTCTGCGTTTGCCTTCTTTTGTGTCTTTAGATTTTCCTTTTTTTTCTTCCTCAGATTCTCCATCACTCATACTTAGCTTGTGTCTCAGCAGTCTGTGTCTATATCTAGGCTTCTTAGACTCTTCATCATCTGAATCAGATTCAGAATTATCTTCCTTTTCATTCTCCTCTGTCAGAGAAAAATCAGCACAGAACTCATATGGGTAGCTATTTGCTCATTTAAGTTGCATTTCATCTATTAAGTATTTCCAGGAAGATGTGATTGAACGAACGCACATATGCACTTCCCCCTCCCACTCCGCCTTATCTTTGCAATGGAAACTATTTGATTTTACAGTTATCACATGGATTATCAGCGGAAGCAATTTTATTTTCTAGTCATACATATCTCATATACTTCACTCCTGAGGAAATTCTGCATCACTGCACGTGCACAGAATTCATGTCCCCCCACAGATTTTTGTTTCCCCTGAAGAAAATTCTGAGAATTCTGATGGGGAAGCAAAGGGAAGCTACAAGAGTGGTCACACACCCCTCCCCAGCAGCACAGACAGGTCAGTTTGGGCTCCTGGAGCAGCTAGTAGAGACATAAAGCACTGTTGGGGGGGACGGGAAAGAAGGGAGGGCTTGGCAATCATGCCTGAGAGAGAGACACACACGCTGTCCCTCTCGCTTGCTTTTGCGGCATGCTTGGCAAGGAGGGGCAGCGCGTCGGGGTGTTTCTGAAGAGGTAGGCATGTCCCCTAAGGGAGAGCAGAATGTAGCAGCCGGCCTGCTTAGTGAATTGTTCCCATTGTCTTTGTGAATTCCCCCAGGAGTATAAAACAGGTGTAAAAGTTTTACGGCTCCTTTACATATTGCCAGACTGGTGTAAAGGACAGTATGGTCTTATAAATGCTTACTGATTTAATGATTAGAGCTGAACTAAATTTTTGGACTGAAAAAATTTCCTCACAAAATGTGCTCCATGAACTGTTTGCTACTGACCTATCTGGACATGGTCAGTAGCCAATATAAATTGCGAGTTTGATTCCACAGCCCTCAGTAGCTCTTCACTTGTCTATGATGCAACACTGAGCATATGGCTGCATATACTTGATGCCTAAGAACTAGAAATAAAAGGTCAAACCTAGTTACATTACTATTAGACAAGGGGGCTTAGAGATTTTCTCCAGTGCTCCCCACTCCTGTTATCCATCCATTGCAATGTAGTTTAAATAAATTACCAAAATAATTGAAACCAGCGTGATTATATTGCATTATTTTGACAAAATATGCAGAATATTAAAATGCTGTATGCAGAATTTTTAATTTTTTGGTGCAGGATTCCCCCACGAATAATACCTGTATGTCTTGTCTTTTATTAATCAAATATTGCTTAGCACATACTCGGTTCTAAATTGGTTATAAAGATATGATCACAAAGTAAAAGTGTACTTTTACAGAAGTCAAACAGAGAAACCCACAGAATCATACTGACTGAGTTCAGTTTAGCAGTTGGCATCAAAAAATGTATGTTGTTTGGGGGATTGTTTACTGATTTTGCTGTTATCTTTCCCTAAAAGACTTCTGAAATTATGACAGATTCAAAAGCACCACTTTTTTCTGCCACATTTTGGTGCTCACCGTCATCTTCCGCGTTTTCATTTTTCTTTCCTGTTTTCTTTTTTCCTTCATCTGATTCTTCATCTGAAGATGCATCCTCATCAGAGGAAAGATTGGCTTTGATTTCTTCTAAAAGCATTTTCTTGGCAATTCTTTGAAGTAAAACAAAAAATACTATGTATTCCATTGTTTACACAATAAATCAGTGAATGACATATGTAATCTTATATAATTCACAAGTTCAGTAACAGGGTTGTGAGCTCAGAAAATTATGAATGGAGAGCAATCATGGGTGGTAATGAGAGAATATTCTAACTGACATTCCATATGTTAAACATGGTAATCTGCTTTGAAAATGGTTCTTTACAGTGCTCCCAAATAAGCACTTCCCAATTTTAAACCATGTTTATTGTAGATTTGCTCAAATGTTTTTTTAAGCAACATTTAATAACTTGGGCCCATTTTATTCCTCCCCACTTGTCCCATCTTCCATGTCAGTCATCCTTCTAATCAAGTGCAATGCAATATTAAGCTGAACAATTTATTTATAGCTCTAATGGCCTCAAGAACATGCCAGTGTTTGGGACCAAGTCTCTAAATGATTAGAGACAAAAACAGCGTTAAAGCAACAGATAATCTCTGGACACTTTCCTCTATGCATTTAATTAGTAGTAGAGGCAGTATGCACTGAACACCTTAATTTCTGAAGGTAAATGAGATGCACTAAAATAATTTTGTATACAGTAACTCCACATTTTGCTCCTGACAGCTGTTCCTGAGGTGTGTGTTACAATCCTTTATGTCTGTGCCCTTGTACTTCAAAGGAGATGCAGCAGGAATAAGTGCAGTGTTTTACAGGGCACACACGATTTCTCAAGAAGATGTGGTTGCAAACGGCGGGGAAAATCTACATCAATTGGAAGACCAGAGAAAAGGGATGAGAGCAATCTCACATCCCCTCAAACATCTGCCAGCAACCCTCTTAGGCATGTGACCCACAGATGAAGAAAACAGTGATTTGTCAAAAGTTACGAGTCTATATAAACTTGCAGAGTCAGACTATTATCCCACTTCCTGTAGAACAAAAAAAAGGTTGATCAACTTTTCATAGCCTCCCATTCCACCCCAAAAATATTTTCAGTTAAAATACAATAATTTAGACTATGAAAAATGCATTATTTACAGAATCTTTCAACAAAGGAAAATCCAGTATGAAAATACATACAGGAAAAGTGATGTACAAATGGACAAGAAAACTGTGGACTTAATCTGATACTTTACTTCAAGAGGGGGAAAAAAGAATTGTCCCTCATAGGGGATCAGGTCCTATGGAACTGTGGAATAAAAATAGTAACATTTTTAAATATATTTCTACTGTCTGTAATGTTAACTGCAAGACTTCATGTATTTTCTCAATCAGACCCGATCATTTCAGCAGTAATGATGAAAAGCATTTTATATTTATACATATATATTATTCAGAAAGGGGAAGTATCTATACCTAATCAGAAACCCAGTTCAAAAGCCAGGAAACTGAACAGTTCTATGCTTCATTTGGAACTGGCACAGAACCAACTGACCCTACTTTGTCGCTTTTTATATCACAATTCAAATAAGTCGTAGTCACACTGAACTATAAAATATACATTTTATTTTATTTAATTTTCCAGGAAGTAATTTGTGCCCCCAAAACAAGGCCAAATTTTCCAAGACCACTCTATTTTATTTTCCCTCGATTTTTGCAATTACACTTCAACCATACAATATTTTCCATCTTTTAATACGTTAATATATTTTCAAGTAAGAGTTCAACACTAGCATATGTTCAATTGTTATTAATTTAAAAGGAAGGGGGGAATTATCCAAGAGTACGAAGATGTTTATGGCTGGTGCACTAAGTCAGACTGAACTGCAGCATCCACAGTAGAAATATAAAGACATTAAAGAATTAGTTAACCCATATATAACTAGATGAGTCATGATGTAAAGCTATTTTTAAAAAACAAGTTTACCTAAAAGAGTTGCTTTGATTACTTATCTGAACAGACTTAATTTTGTGGACCTGACCCAACATTTATTGAAGTTCATATGAACAAAGTCCCATTAATTTCAATTAGCTTTGTATCAGTCCGTGTAGGAGAAATAAGACGAGAGTAAATTTTAAATATTAATGAATGTGTGTATATCTGACAGGAGGAATAAATGGTTACCTGTATTTGAAAATCTTACCCATTTTTGTAGTAGTTTTTTTAAAAATACTGTACTTATTTGCCCAGATCAGTTGTAATTTTCTTCAGAATACAATGGCTTGGATTCTCAAAAAAGGGGAACTATTTCCTTATTTTTAATTATTTTGTAACTTTCATATACAAATTATTTTAACCTTAAAGTATAATCTAGATAATGTAGACACCACCAGTAGGTTTGCTAGCTTTTACATAAGAAACCCACTCAACACTGGGACAGGATTAAGGTTCTGAAATGAAAACAAATTTGCAAAACTTAGTTTTAACTTCAGAAGTCTCAACATACTCTCCTGTACCAGTGCACCTAAATGATTTCACATTATCCTCAATAGTGCTAAAAGAGTTAGTAAAATTGAAATTGGATAACAAAGTCTTACCTGCATTGCAAGCCATCTTTTAAATATATATTTAAATAAAGTGGATTTTGACTCTTAAAAGGAAGGGTTTTTTCACATTTACAGAATAATGTTTGCTGAAAGAATTCTAAAGAATACATTCATCAAAATTTCTTCACAAGTACAAACTCGAGTATGCACACATAGAATACTATTTCTTCTCTATTCCAGACTGCTCCTAACAATCCCCAGGTCATTGTCCACAGTACAATCATCTGAACTTCCTGAAGCTGAATAATTTTAATGATTACTAATTAAAAAGCATTTCTGAAGTTGGCAGACTAATAACTAAATAGTTTTATGTTCCGTAAGATATTAAAAACACTCATTTTTCAGCTAGTGAATGAAAGTTCAAACACTTCACATCAACAGGGGATGCAACTATTTATTTAGTAGAAAAGATTCAAATTATGGGCCTCAAAAACTAGATTCTCTCTAGTATGTTCCACTGAAGTGGTGCTCTAGTCTGAAAATGTAAAGCATGTTTAGAAATTAGGACTATTTTTCCACTTCTGGTGTAATCAAAGGATTATATACAATGAAATAGGTAAACAATACCAAAAAGACAGTGCTGAACAGACCAAACCCTATACATGCTTCTGGTAAATGTTTGACATAACACTATTCACATCATCATGTGAAACTGGATGTTTAGTTCTTGAAATCAGTTTTATTAAGTTAAATTATATCTGGCCTCAAAGTAATAAAATCTATTCCAACTTCAAATTCAACTTCCAAATCTTTAGAAGGTAATTAAGACTGAAGATGAACAGTTACCTACACTGATAAACTTTTATTCTTTTCAGCACTTGTTTAACCATCAAACTGCACAAGTGCCAAGACAATACAGGTCATGATAGTGTGAAAATCTGTTTCCCCCAAAAAACCTGGGGGGGGGATTATTTATTTATTTTCCTGGGAGCAGAGAACTGAGGTGGATTCTTAGCCAACATCAATTACAATTAAATGCTATAAAACTTTTACATGAAAATAAAAACAAAAACAAAAACTGGGGCCATGCGATCCACTCAATAGCACACTGGACTGCAAGTGAGGAGACTTGGATGCTATTCCCAGCTCTGCCACTGACTTTCTGTGTGATCTTTAGTAAGTTATTTCATATCTTTGTGACTCTGTTCCCCATGTCCTGAAATGTCTAAATAGGCAGTAACCTCTGGGCAAGGACTGACTCATTTATAGCTTGTCAAAATCTTGAGGCTACAATGTTGCCACTGTAAAACAAATTTAGCTAAGAATTTAACTAAAAATAATGATTAACACTGTGTTAACATTCTTAATTAAATCAACTCAACTCACAGGTGGTGTCCATAAACACACATTAGTTATATGTATAATCAAATTGTCCAAAGTAAGCCGCTAAAGAGATAAAACCATAAGGCTGTGCTAATAGAAAGCACCATCCTTTAAGACTGAGTATTAAAAATTTAATTAAATGTAACCTTTAGTATATTTTTAATATTTCGTTGTATTTTTTATAGTTTTATATACGTATGTTTGACTGACATTTAGTACACACACAAAAATATTTTCCTTCAGATTAATAATCTACCAAATACTTTGTTCTATAGACTGTACTATGCCTTTGTTTCAATGATCTGATTTTCAAACTCTCATAGAAGTATTACAATTCAATTAAATGCTTGGACAAGAAAAATGTTTTACAAAAATTTATTGCATCCATCAAATACTTAAAGGCATTCTGCATTAATACACTATTTACCTCTTAATAAACAAAACTACTGCAAACATATTAACAGTACCATTTAAAAGATCAAAAGGACCAACAATAAACAAATACACAACATAAAATGACAGCATACAGTACTGCCTGTCATATTATGACCCACTCAGATATTGCACTTTGGCAAAGATGATTTCAAGACTTTTTTAAAAAAATTATTCATGCCATTCACATTCAAATATATTTAAAAAACAGAACTTCTAAGCTAGAGACTTGCAACCATGAGTGACCACACTATAAATATCTCATTGGGTACTAGGTACCCTCTTTGGTCTGGTAGAAAAGAGGCAGCTTGTCTGAGTAACAGAGAAAATATTTTTTTTTTAAGTTGTGTTAAGAATTTTTTTTTTTAATCTTCTCAAAATGTTTTCCATCTTTTTACAATTTTGTACCAGTGATTATGGTACCAAGTACAATGAGTACTGAATGTAATATTAGTGAGTTCAGTTATCAATTACCTCCGGAAGGTTGGAATGACTATTTGGTAACAGTTACCTCCCTCTACACTCAGAAATTTATATTCAGAATATTTCCTAGATAAAAATTTAAACAATGATTCAGTTTGAAAAGTTACACAAACAGATTTTAACACCTAAAAGAAAATGTAATGATATTTAGTGATCAAATCTATTTTGTTCAAGGCGTGTTGGGGCTGTATTGAGAAACAGGATAACCCCCCTAAGACAATAGATAAAATCTACAAGTTAGCATTTGTATTGTAAAATGTTGAGCTTTCTATGATAAATATTTGCTTTAAATCAGCTGAATTATCAACCAGAAATTCTTTAAAATGTAACAAAGGTAGAGTGAAATTAAAGTATATTTAAATAAAAATAAGGTTAACAATGTTTAAATGTTGTGCTTATGGACCTGTGCTGTTAGTCCCCAAAAAATTATTTTTAAAAAGTGAATTAAAATGCTTAAAACTTTAAAACTGAACATACAGAAGAGCTAGATTAGCAGCAATATTTCTGTACCCAACTGAGGTCCTCATAACAAAATTATGTTTTTAAATTCACTTCAGCTACGTAACAAAAGGCAGTTACTTTGTGGAACAGACACCATGTTCTATGCTAAAAAGGCTCAGAAGCAGAAAAGGAGACTCCAACAGTTGTGTTGCAAAGTTAGAAAGTCAGTCCCACATTTACTACAGGACAAAAAAAAAAATAAAATTCAGTTTCAGAAATACTATATAAAATTTTCTTGGATAAACTTAATCTAACTACAATAGCTTCCAAAAAGAAACTCCTGCTCATAATTGAGTGTTTAGCATTGAGTCCCTTTAAATTAACACTTTTTGTTTATGCTGTTACTAATTAGAAAGCCAAACTTTTACATTTTATTCGCTATCTAAGCTACTTTTTGACAACTACATTGTAATAGTAAAATATGACATACGTTTAAAAAAACAACCTAAAACTAAAAGTTACATCTATTAGTTTTTATAAATTTAAAATTTAAAACTAAGTAATATATAAGCCAAGATCCTGAAATCACTCATGCACATGCTTCACTACGCATGTGAGTAGTTCCCTTGATGGAAAGTAAGCCTATGTACGAGTGCTTGTAGCAACAAGACCTTAACCATCACATAGGTGATTTCAGGTACTCATCAATGAAGTAAACCACATTGGTTTATCTTTCTAAATGAGAAAAGGTGTTTTAATAAAAAACAAATTATGTAGCACTAATAATCAAGATCCACTATAAAGATTTTATGACTATATATTGCACAGATGCCAATTTTCATCATCTATTCATATAAGTAGCTGAAATTCACATTTATCAAAGCAGGCGTTTACTCGTCTCAATGAAGAGCTTATCACAAAACCCACATTTTACATAGGAATATAAAACAGACAGTACTGCAATGCATTTATAACACACCCTATGCAAGGTGTGTTAGTTAACACTTCTAAATATTTTCTTTGCATTTCTGGATTTTGGCCTCTGTTTTCTGGCCTCTCGTTCAAACTTGCGGGAAGCCTGTGAGCGAGTCTTTACAAGGCAGGCAGTCCTGGTTTTTACAACCTGCTTGCTGTTCCGCTGCGCCGGTTTGCGCCCACGCCTAGGGTGTGTTATAATCTTTTTAAAGTCCTTATGGATGGAATCATACCTATTCTCAGGATCGTCATCATCCTCCTCCTCCTCCTCCACTGGAACAGCACCTGATTTAGTCTCTCCTTCATCCCCTGGGGAAAAAAAGTCAGAGACATTTGACATAAGGATAAAATCAGCAATGCAAATATAAATTTTCTATTATATGTGACCTACTGTACTAAATATGGTACTAAATATCACATGGTACTAAATATCACAACCCTACCTTTAAAAAAAAAAAATCTTAAGTAGACAAATAAGTGTTCCCCCATACAATATCTAACAGTAGAAAGCTCTTTGAAGCAAGAGCCTTGTTAAAATCTATATCTACTATTGTAAGTGGCAAGCAAATCTTTAATACCATATAAAATGAAGTTATAATTTGTATAGATTTTACTTTAAAATGCACAATAATTGAATGCTCCACTCTTCACGTATTTTAAAAATAAAAATTTAAGATTTTATTGTTCACTTCACGACTGGATTCCCATCACCAAATTCAGACTGAAAAGATGGCAAATAAGCAACAGTACTATCAACTTCCAAGTATACAAGAGCTTGCTTACTCATAACTGAGCTGCCTAGTCTTCACAAGAACTATTTCAGCAGGAAAAGTTTCTCCTGCTGATCTACTTCCCTCTCTGTACTACCAAGGAAAACCACACGACACCCATCCGTCTTAGAGCGTGCACATTTATATATGAAGACTTATATTTTGAGAACAATGTTCATTAGCCTTAGAGCAAGAATATCAAAATTCAGCTTATTATATAACATACCTCACAAATGCAGGAAGTACCTAACTTATCTACTAAAACCAGAAGTCAACTTAAGGAGGAAATTTTTTCCTTCCTTAAAATTACATATGAGAGAAGGAAGCTTATTCATTCTGATCTTGACCTTGCCACCTACCTTTTTAGTTCACATTGTATTTTTTCTCTAAAATGTTAAGTTTTTTAAAGGTTGACTTGCAAATGGAATTGTAATGACACAAGAGTATCTCACAATGTATGCTAAACTACTTCCAGTATAGTCTATGAACATTCAGTCTACCCACTGAAAATTCATTTTTTAAAAACAAAATTCTGATGGTCCAGTGATGTCTAGCACTGTTACTAACAGACTGTTTCCAGTAACACACGTTGATGCAGCTACAGAACATCAATGAAAAGAGGAATTGGTTCATAAATGGTAAAGTAAGTGTTCTTTGTTGATACTTCATATGGCTTTTAAGGTTCTCTAGTTGATGTAACATTGCCATAGAGTGGGAGCCGGCAAGCAATCAACAGCAGGACTGAATGTCAGGGAATCTACTAAAGAATGGTGAAGTGTCGGTAATTCTTGCATTCAATACTTTCCTCTGCTTGGTTAGTAGGGACATTCAATAGATATTGCTAGTGTGTTGGTGGATTTCTTTTAAATTCCACTTGTAGGTCACTTTTAATATGTTAACACTTGAAGCTTCTCTTCCTTTAGAAGTCCACTCCACACACAAATTATTTTCTCCTCTGCTTAAAGTCCCTTAAGGCCCAATTCAATTCCAATGGGAATCAAAGGTGTAAAGAAATCCAAGAGAGCTGGACAAGTTCCTTAGAACCCAATTCTTTTAACTTCATGCCACCATGTGCTTGAGCCTCCTCCACCATTTCTATATGCTTCAATTCCCCCCACTCCCCTCACACACCCCCAATAACCATTTTTAATCCACAGGTATAAGCTTCAGACACTCTCTTGTTCCTATTGTTGGCTGACCCTTTTTAAGGTTGATAATCTTTAGATTAATGACCAATTTATCTGACTGCAATAAGGTTCTTCCCCCAGAATCAGGCTACATAGAATTCACACTAAGGAGTTCAATATTTTGTGGGGAGTTTCAGGGTGAGTAACAAGATACTCACACTGAGGGCAAAATTAAACCTTAGATACCTTCATTAAAATAATGGAGAAAGCTAGATATGATCCAAGGTACATAAGATAAAGATAATACTGGATCAGGGTAATCTGTGGTATCATTCTATGTATAAGCTTTCGAATTGCATGCTCACATCCTTAGCTGGGGACAAATGGATCAACTTGGTCTCTGGCATGCAGTGTCCAATGGTACAAGTCCCCCAATGAGTTGAAGGGTCAAGTAGAAAAGAAGCAGACAGCAATGGAAGTTGTCCAGTGGGAAAGACCAGCTCCAGACCACATGGTGATTGCCCTGCTACAGGGCCTACGCATCTGCTCACATGTAGCCTTTTTACCAGTATAACAGTGAGGTGTACTTAATTTATATGTTAACACATTGATACGTGTGACTACCATTTCAGCGCATGATCATACCATCATCCCTTGCTTAAGTGGATTTGCAGTTATTACTTCCATGTTCCTTGTAGTAGCGCTTACTGGAACATTCTAGTACGTACTGTTGAGCTAACTCTTAGTTCCCCAAATCTAAAGATAACCGTTGATTTGTGTTAAGGGAGATGGCCTACTTAACCACAGTTATGCTAACTTACACTCCAGCTAATATCTTACAGGATAAGCCTGCAGACTTCTCGCACTACAGCAGAATAGAACAGAAGGCAAGCCAGTGCATATAATGGGGTGAATATCATTGGGCAAACTTGCCCTATGGGCTACACTGCCACTTACTTTACAATTTTTTTATATCATTCATGTAATATAATTCACAAAATGATGAACTGTTTTCCTTATAGGGTATCACTGTTAGACTATTTGATGTAATTTTATATAAGGACTTGGGGAAGAGAAGTCTCTCTTTAAACTGTATAAAATTCTTCACCGTGCACTTCCATGAAGCTGCAGAAATAATGCTATCTTGTACATTACCATTATGGTTTGTGGTATAGTCCTCTACCATATACATATGCTTGAATTCCTAAATGCTGCCAAACATTGAGATAATGGTTAAAGTTTCCATTTGTCACCCTTAGATCCTTGTCCGAGTAGTATCTTGACGTTTATGGCCCATTTAAGGAAGAAAAACATTCTATAACTTTAATGCTATTCTCTTTACATTTTTATATTAAATGGCATGAACTTATGTAAATTTAATAGCCCACTGAAAAATGGACTAATTGTACTGGCAAAAAAGTCAGGTATAGTGAAATCTTTTATTAATGCTCCACAATATTGACCTATATATCAAGCAGCTTCACTTTTGAACCCCTACTTAACAACCACTGTATGTGTCATGTCAAATTGTGTAGTGGTGTTTTGGAGACTAAGATTTCCTACTAGTTAGGCAGATGATTGGCAAGATAATTGTTGGGTAGAATAATTAGAACCACTGTTCAATCTCACTGCCATGGGTGATAGAAAAGAGGAATTGAGGGATGGGCTGCAGTTGCTTCACCTTTTCTCCCCGGCACTGTAGCATGAGTAGACACAGGGCACATGCATGGCTCCAAAAGACATTTCTAGTCCAAAGACTACAATCTCACATGCATGCAGTGCATGCACAACTGCACTGGAATCCATATTGACACATACTCGAAGTATTGGTTACCCTAAAATGACCTGTTGAATTTGAATAATGGCTCAGTGTTAAGTAGCTCTTATAACACACCAAATCTCCTCTAAGGTATTCTTTAGGTGGAACACAAGAGAGATGTACATAAATTTTATGTTAAAATTTGTGCTTACTGCATATTCAGAGCTGAATTCATCGCACTGATTCCAAATCAAAATAGCTTCAAACAGGGAACATATCTTATAAATAGAACTTGAACTATCCGCAGTTGCCAAACTTCCTGAACAGTCTAAATTCTTTATATAAGAGATCAGCGAAGAGCCTTAAATTTTTAATTTAAGAATGGTTAAATCAATCCATTGATACTAGGCAAATTAGAAGCTCCTACATTAACACTGAGCATAAGATTCTCTCTCCCTAAAGCAGAAGATTTAAAAAACAAAAACCACCACTAAAAAACTGAATCTTCAGAATTTAACAACACCCATTACACCACTGCTTGTTAGGTAAATTAGCATGTTCCAGCTCCACTCTAATTGTACATGAAAAATCAACTTTTTTACAAGATTTCTGCCTGTTTTAGATTTTGACCCTATTATAAATCAGGATAGTAATATAAGAACAAAACATATCAGTAACTACTACTCTAAAATCATCAGCTCAATATATTGTTAACAAAACAGTGCTCTTTTATAGTGCCTTCTATCCAAAGATCTCAAAGTAATTTACAAACATTACTGAATAAAGTGAAATTGGCAAGTATTTTCTCCATTTTACATATAGGGATAATAAAACACAAAGGTTCAATAATTCCACTGAAGTCAAACAGTCTGTGGCATAACTTGAAACAGAACTTGGGAGTTCCTGAGGCCTGTGCTTTACAGGAACATTGTTAACTTGAATTTTCTGAATTAACTAATGTTTTTTAAAAATCAATTTTCTGATACAGTATCCTTTGAAATACATTTTCTATTTTTTTTTTTTTTTTTTTTTTTTGAGAAGGAAGACCCAAAAGCAACAATGCCCTCTCGTCCTC
Source organism: Gopherus evgoodei (assembly GCF_007399415.2). Classification (NCBI taxonomy): domain Eukaryota; kingdom Metazoa; phylum Chordata; order Testudines; family Testudinidae; genus Gopherus; species Gopherus evgoodei. The sequence continues at coordinate 89,031,581 of NC_044330.1, forward strand.
ACCCTTCCCTCTCTGTGCATACTCCTGCCTTCGGAATCTTCCGTTTCAGCTATGGTCTCACAAGCCATGGGGAAGGGTGTGAAATGCAGTGAAATCAAGTACAGAAAGAAGTACTATAGAATGTCAATGGAAACAGTCTGGAAAAAGTTTCTCTCTCAGAGTAAACTTAGTAACAACAGTAGATATAAGTTGTTCAGCTGGAAATGAAACTTAACAGTAACCTTTTAACCTCAAGACCACACTTCCTCTTTATTTTTAGGGTCTCCAAACCTAAAAGTTCCAGCTGTGCTGCTTTGATTTTTTTTTTTTTTTAAAGAACAAAGGACTAATCAGATGCTGATAAAAGGGGGTCCTCCCCTCAAGTCTGGGCAAGAAAAAAGAATTAGCCCCCATGCTCTCAGAAGCACATTTAAAATGCATAAAAATCTGCTCAAGTAATAAATAGCAGCCTGATAGACTTTAGCAACAGGTATTATTTTAGTTAAATAAAATTACTAGAATCTATTTCATGGGACACAAAGATAATCTGGCCCAATTTAAAAAGTGCACATGCATAACTATAGCTAAACTTCCAAAGGCCACATTATACTGCAAAGCTTGATACTCTTCTCCCTTACATGACCCAAAGCTAGAAGATCTGATGTGATCTCTCCTGTTCTCTACTACCCAAACCCAATTCATGTTCTGTATTCATTAGCAGCAGAAAGCAACTAAGAATAGGCATAAGAATGGCAACCTACAATGCAACTCACTTGGTATTACAGAGTTTCTCAAATCTCTTCCTAGAAAAGGTATTAAAATTAAATAAAAAGTCCAAGGTGACTTGTAAATTAAGTTAAATGGCTGTTTGCCAAGGTTAGTACAAGTCAAATGGTAACTGGTTGTTAAGTGGCATCACAAAACTTCTGAACACATCACATTAGAAAAGAGGCTTTTGAAATGTGACTTAAGTTTTGGAATGCAGAGTCATATTTATAGATATTTTCACTTAAGCATTTGCACTACTAGATTATTAAATCAATATGACTATCCAACTCATACTGTTGACCTCCCCATATTAACATACTAATCAAATTGTAGACCTTTGCACACCTGAAGACTGACAAAATCCTGTGCTGGAGGACAGTATTAAGCTTTCAGTCACTGGCTTAATCTTCTGCTCATCACTGCTTCCATCGCCTGCTGAATTCTGGTCATCATTTTCTTCCTCATCTGATGAGGAGGAACAGCTGATGTCATCCTTCTGTTTTTTAGAAATTCTTTTTTCCACTTTTAAGTTACCATTTTTATTCTCCTTCACGGAACTCTTTTTATTCTTTTTTTTATTGTCTTCGTAAGGCTCCTCATCAGAAGAGGACAATGAGTCATTCTGTTCTTTTTTGGAAGTTTTCTTTTTGTGGCTTACTTTTTTCTTTTCTTTAGCTTCTACTCGTTTTTTATTCTGTTTAACATCTTCAGAAGAACTCTCCTCTTTCTTTGGGGACTTCTCAGCATCTGAAGATGAATCATTCTGCAACTTCTTCGATGTTCTCTCTCTCAAATTTCTCTCTCTCTTTTCCTCAACTGCCATTTCATTTTTACTCTTATTTTCAGAGGAAATGACACTTTTTTCCTCTGGGGATGATTTATCTCCATCAGAAGAACCACCATCTTGTTCTTTCTTATTTTTCTTTTTCAAGTTTTCTTTTTTGTTTTCTTTACCTTCTGTTCCTTTTTTATTCTTGGTTTTGTCTTCTGAAGAATCACAACTCTGCTCCTTCTCTGCAGATTTCTCAGTTCCGTCCAAAGACGAATCATTCTGTACCTTTCTCTTTTTCAAATTTCTGTTTTTCTTTTCTTTTGCTTCTGCTCTCTTTTTACCATCAGAAGAATGGCAACTCTCCTCCTTCTCCAGGGATGATTTCTCAGTATCAGATGATCCATCATGCTTCCCCTTCGAAGTTCTCTCTTTTAAATCTCTGTTTTTCTTTTCATTGACTGCTGTCCCCTTCCTAATTTTTTTATCTTCAGAAGAATGATTAGTCTCCTCTTTCTCTAGGGATGACTTCTCAGCATCATCAGATGATTCAACCTGCTGTTTCTTCAAATTTATTATTTTTTTCTTACTAGTAGATCCTTTCTTATTCTGTTCTTCAGAAGAAGAATCATAATTCTCTTCTTTTCTGGGGTATTTCTTTTTGGCTTTTTTTGCAGACTCTATTTTACTCAAACTCTTTATCTCTCTTTCTAACCCTGAGTCATAATTTGAAGAATCTGAAGGGTTCTGTCGTTTCTTTTTCGCACAAGTGGAGCCTTTAGTTGATTTGCCTTTTTTGGCAACTAAATCTGAACCAGAAGTGGAGCTTTTTCTTTTGCGCTTTCCATTCTCATACTTCACTGGTTGTTTTGTTAGATCATTTAAAGCATTCTTCTGAATATTACTGGATGTCTCACTATTGCTATCAATATCTGAGGAACTATGACTCATCATGGCTACTTCTTTAAGGACTGCTGGTATCTCATCTGAATCTGAACTTTGGTCCAATATGTCTGATTTTTTTGATTTAGAAAGCTTATTAGGTTTAGGATGATCAGTAGTACTGTCAGAAGAATTTCTTTTATCTTTTTTTCTCCGCGACTGGGTTGATGATTTTTGCTTGTGCTTCTCACAGTATGCGTCATTGCTGTCCTCTTCTGAATTAGATGTTGAAGGATTCATGTCTGTTTGACGCCTCAGAGGTGTAGTCTTCACACGTGGAGACCTCCTGAGATCAGATTCCTCTACCAAGGGGACAGTTTCATTTTCAGGTGAGTGTTCATTACCAATGTAATGATTTTCTTTTCCAGAATCACAGTTTTCTGCCTTGGGTATTACATCAGCATTCTGATCTCCCTTTACTGGATTACTGTCTTGATCTTCAGCTTTAACTGGAGAATCAGAAAGGGAAACAGGAGTCAGTTTTACAAACAATTCTTTTCTTACTTTAGCTGATGCTTTTAACTTGGTACCTCCTTTAATGTCTTTTGAAGCTGTAGTATGTTTTATATTCATATTTACTGTCTCTAGCTCTGTTGCTGTACTTCCATTGCCCTGTTCATCTGCTGCACTCTGAGTTTCCATAGCCGATTCTAGAGTCTCAAAAATATCTTCAGGGACTGATGAAGGAACAGACACAATATCCATGTCCAAAGCCTCAGTACTATTAGGTTCATACTGAGGCTCTTCATTTGTCTCCGATTTTTTATCTTCACTGCTAGTATTCTTGCTTTCTGTTTGTTGTGTTGCTGGAACGTTTTGGTCCATGGACTCATTCTCAGGCTGTTCTGACACAGCTTTTTTCACTGACTTTACAGTGTCCTCTTTAAACTCTGCATGTTCCTTTCCTTCATCTCTTTTCACCTCATTTTTTTCTATTTTAATATCAGTTTTTTTCTCTTTGGTATTCTTCTCTTTGATTTTAACATCCAAAGCTTGAATCTCTTGATTCAGACCTTCCTCTAATGCTAAATGAGCTTTTTTTATGTCACTCAAAACAGATTTAAAAGCTTTCAGCTGACGTAGCTGTATGATAGAGTTTATTTCTGAATTTTCTGCTGCCGTTTTCAAAAAACTTACAAAACTAGCGTTCATATTAGTTGTGGTCTCAACCAGTTTTTTTGTCTTTTTAAGCATGTCTTTTGGCACCATTAGTGCTTTATAAGAATAAGTTAAAGAACCAGAATATGAGTCATCTAATTTCTTTTCTTCTCCATTACAATTTGAAATATTTCTCTTTGGAGAAAATTTGAGTGTGTGATCATATATTTTACTTTTTTCACTCTCAACTCTGATCTTCTTCTTGTTTTGTTGCAATAACTGTTCTAAATTTTCAAAAACACTGTCACATGCAGTGACCAAGTCCAACAAAGGTTCTGGGAGGCAAATGTAGCAATGCCATTGGTTATTTTCATCCATTATGGCTGACAGCTCCTTTCGGCCCAGGTTGCGCAAAATGCACTTTTTGCAGAAGGCATTATGGCAAAAGTCGCAGCAAATTAAATTTCCACCTTCAGCACACCATCTGAAATGATGATTGGGAAATGTTAAAATGCAACCCCAAAACAAATTACATTAAGTGTTTAGACAAATAAAGTGTAATTAAATCAAACTTTAAAAATTATCAAACAGTTATAATATTTTACAGGTTACTAATCAAAAGCAAAAGTTCTGAGTGGACCATATCTGGATAGTATATGAGACAACGTGGCTTCTGGTTGATGACATAAGAGCGAGTGAGGGTTTTAGCGTCTACCTTATATATATATGTTAGTGGGTTTGCAGTTTACAGACCAATATATCAAGTTTTCTCGGGAAAGTGAGCTTCAGTGGCCCGTTGATAAATGCTATTTATGGGATAATGATCAGAAGACAAATACAAAGCTGGTCTTGGAAACTTAACTAAGTATACATAAACTGATGTTTAGGTTTTTGTCATGTGATATTAAACTTTTAACCAACAGGGCTAAGTACTTGATTTCCTTATATTTAAGTTTTCCTAGTTTGGATTAAAATTTAAAATTGAAATATCAACATAATATTATGGGTCTGTTGGCTAGACAGTGGGCATTTCATTATTGCTTTAATTGATGTGGGTAATATTACAATGGTGTTTACAAACTTACCTACACTGCTCATCCATTCCATCTGAATCACGGCTAATGTCATCACTCATATAATATTTGTAGCAAGTCTGCAAGGAAAATAGGTGGACAAGGAATTTTTTTCAGTTAAAGTGAAATGGAATTTAATAAATCTTTATGACTTAATCTAATGAATACATTAAAGTCAGACTCTTAAAATGTTCTTAGAACTTCGGATCACTGTCTATAAATGAAAACTAGAAACCTCTTTAAAATGTTCTCTCTCATTTTCACCGGCTGTTTGCAAAATTGTAATTAAATTTTAACACTCTCCAAAGATACAGCAGCTCCTAAACAATGACTTTTCTGAATTGAATGGTACAAGCCTTATTTGAAAATTAAATGTGTTTGCCTTCTTTTGAAGGCCATAGTTTTTTTGTATTCTAAAACTTCCAAGTTGACTATTATTTTTTATATTCAGTTTTGGTCTATCTACACTTATGTCTGCATGGCTACATTGGTCAGAGGTGTGGAAAGAAAAAAAGAACAAAACAAAAAACCCTGAACAACATAGTTAAACCAACACAACTCCCATGTAGCTGACACTACCTTGATGGAAGAGGGCTTCCGCTGATGTAGCTAATGAAACGTGTCCTAAACCAAAGAAAAATTTCTGTTGGTGTAGCTGCATCTACACTAGCAGGCTACACTGGCACCACAGTAAGAACCAAAATTACTTACCTTCATTGGAATGCAGAATTTTATTCTATTGTTTCAACCTGTTGTTGTTGATGTTAGCAATGCAACAATTAGTACCAGAACAGAGCTTATGAAATTAAGCTTAAAACTTTTAAATAAGATTTGTGCGCCACCAAAGGCTGCTAAACATTAAACCCACTTGATTAATAGTAATGGCTGCAGTTCCTGAATTTGTTAGGTCAAATTCTTAAGTCCTTATTCAGTCTTTATTTAAGTAGAGCTCCAGTGACTTATCAGTTTTCCTTGAATAAGGACTGACTAAAGACTGTAGACCAAATTCTGCCCTCACTTGTACCCCCGTCTTCATAATCCTGAAAAACAGCTTCGGAATCTGCCTATATGTGGTGTGTGAGAAGTAATGATGCACCCTCACCTGGAATACAGAGTTCAATACCTGGTCATCCTATGTCAGAAAAAGTTATAGCAAAAACATGATTCAGAGACAGACAATAAGAATAGTTAAGAGGCACAGGAGAATTCCCCCATTATGAGATATTGAAAAATCTGGCACTGTTTACCTTAGTTAGGAGACAAATAAGAAAGGAAATGACACAGGGATAGAAAATAATGAATGGTATAGAGAATTCCTGATCTGTTTTCCCTTCTTATAATATTAAAAAACAAGATGGCATTCAATGAATTTAAAAGAAAGGAAATGCAAAACTGATAAAAGTAAATATCACCTCACAATTAACCAGCAGAAATCACTGACACAAGGCCTAATTGAGGTTAAGAGTTTAGCGAGAGTAAAAAAATAGATTGGACACTTCTACATATAACAAGACTATTCAGAGTTACAATGGTAAAGATTAAAAAAAATCAAGAGTTTGGAATAGATTCAGAGCTTTACTGGGGACTGGAAGCAATGTTCCTTGTGGAATGGTTATTCTGTACAAAAACTCTGAAGAAAGTAGCTAATTTCCTCAGAAGCAGCTGGTACTGGCCCACTGTCTGAGTCAGGATACTCGACAAGACGGACCTGTTCAGATCCAGTGTGTCAATTCTTAAGGATATAGTACTGGACTAACAAATACCTGAAGGCCAAATATAGCCCACATCACAGACCCTATATGCCACTCAACCAGCTTAAAAGCATTGACACAACAGGGCATGGGTGAATTCCCCCATTGCAGGCACAGCATTAGGCCAACATAAGCCACCCTATACCGCCTCCTTTCAAAGGCTTTAATGTAGGGGCATGATGGGATGGACATGGGCTGGAGGTGATCTACCCATAGTGATCAGTGCTACAGAATTCTGGACTGTGGTGCTGCCCATTCACAGCCAGTGGGAAAGCTGCCATAAATTAGAATGGACCTTGTCACTGCTCTAATTTATATTAGGGGCTGTTTGAACCCCAAGTAGCTGCCTAGTTCCAAGTGGTGCAAGAGAGTCTTTAAAATCACCTCTTCTTCTTTACCTTGGTGCTGAGCCTTCTGTGCTATGCCTCTTAGGAGACGCAGACTGTGATTTGGAGCCCCATTATGGCATATAAACCCATAAACACCAAAATCAGAGTAGTTTCATGATGTATTCCAAACTTATTAACACTTTAAAAATACATTCTAAAGAAACCATAATAAATTAAACATTTGTGGTGTATAAACATTATCTGTGTAACATCATATTTTAATACTTGCTTTTCCCTTTTCTGCTAGTTTCCTTGTTTATGTACATTGCAAATTTAAAAGGCTAACAAGAGAAAACAATACACACAGAAAACAAGTAGTGATAGATCACTTTTTAAGTAAGAAGGCACATGGAGTACAATTCACTCATTACATACCTTACAGATAAGGACTTTCAGTGTAGGATGTCTATAGATTGAATCCTTTTGAAAATGGTTCACCTGTTGCCCACAGGCTGTACAGCTTACAATTCCATGCAGTCCTTCCTCTATACAGGATTATAAACCACATATTAGTTTTAAAAAGAAATCTGTGAACAACTCTTGTGTTTCCTTGTTACAACATTTTGGTTTATCAAATTATCTGTTTACTTCAAAACCCACTCTAATGCTTTACCACCCAGCTTTCGAGAAAGCTTTCTATAACCACTCACCTTTTTTTAAAAGGCTAATGAAGAGTTTTGGGGCCATTATCTCCTTTCTGGATAAAATTTATCCAGGAGAAATGTCTTCCTTTGTGAGGTTATACACTTGGATTAAATTGTTATTTTATGAAGACATACTTGAATTGTCAGTAAAAATATATTTAATCATGGTCCTGCATTGTACAGTAAATTCCCTCAACTTTCAGTTATTCTTCTTAAAAAAAATACCATGGCAGTTTATAAATAAATATTTTAATTATATTTCTTTCAGATTTTTAAATTTTTTTCTGAATGAGAAGTAAGGAAAACAAGTCTATGAAACAAGTAAAAAATATAAATAAAATGCTCTCTGGTTTCGTGTGAAGCATTATATGAGATCAAAATAGATTAAAAGAGCATTTTGTAGCAATTGTACAGGACACCTCCAGATTATTCTGCTCAACACACTGTCCTGGAAGTTCACATTTATCTTGTCACCTATAAATGTTTTCTGTCTTTGAAATGACAGTTTGACAAAAATACACTTTGACCATCCTATTGGTAGCTACAGCTCCAGTTTTTAAGTTGGTTTAGTCCTGTTTGCTGTGTAGGGCTTCCACCTGTAGAGCGGTCTTTTAGTACAAACTGTTCAATTTAACAACTTTTATTCCTACTTATAAGCAGTGACGCTGCCAAGAAAAAAGGGAAGCCACCCGAGAAACCCCATAACCACTGCTTGAAGTTGGTATCAAGGAGTAAAGCAGGAGAAGGCTGCAGGATGACTTATGTCAACTGCAACCCGTCCGCCTATATCAGTTCAGGAGGTTGTGAATCCAAGAAATGAGGCTTTAAAGGCTTTAAAACACATACACAGAAATCAGGCACAAATACCAAAAGGAATCCAGGAACCTACTGAACTTTTCCAAAACAAAACACAGACTCCTGGCAAAGATTCAGAGATTTTGAAATTCGAGACA